>NW_009728125.1:21446-23824 GCF_000703405.1 Apaloderma vittatum | reverse complement strand
GCCTAGGCCACTCTATGATTCTATGATTCCACACACATATATGTGCATGGACATGCAAAACTTAGGCCTGTATGTATTTCGTAATATCACTACCTAAATTACCACTCAGTATATAATACTCCAGTATCTTTTTATTAAGATGTGTTCAGGTGTGATAAACAGGTGTTCTAGAATGACAGTAAATCCTAAATGGATGGTTTGGATGTGTACAGCAGTTTCAATGTTACTGCTGTAATTTAATAAATGGTAGAGAATAGCAGTCGTTTTATCAAATAAATAGCGTCCTACCTGCTGTTTGACTAGGAGAATGAATATGGTGTTACGAATGGAAGAAAAGCCTTGCTCTCCTCTATTTTCCGCAATGCTGGCAAACACTAGTTACAGCAGAAAGTAGACACAGGAATATCAAGACTTTTACGTGGAGAAGATGTTGAGGGATTAAAGTGTCCGTATATTTAATTGGTAACTTCTTGTTGTGCACATTTGAAATTAAAAAAAAAAAAAAAACAAAAAACCAAACAACCCCACTCCCCCAAAAAACCCAAAACAGAAACAAACCAAAGCAGTAGTTCCTGAGAGTATTGCCCAGGATTGTACTTATCACCTGAAATAATGACTTGCAAGCTTGGGAGAGGTGTTCTAACAAATGAACCATGTTCATCAGTGCTTTACCTGTTGCTGCACGTGGGTTTGTGGCATGTATATAGCTTTGTGAACATTGATTTTTCAGGGACTGCAGAGCCAGTACAGTTGTAACAAAGGTGTTTCTGGTAGAGTACAAGCAACCAAGCATCCTTTTCTCTGTTGAAGGTGATCACAAGAATTGCCTGAAAGGTATCACCACACAGGTAAGTTTTAGCAATTGTAACCCCCTGTGTGAATATAAGTTGTATGTATGATACTACTTAGAGATTAAACCTTGACTACCTACACTTTTCATATATTTTTTCTCTGCCTGTCTTTGCTGCCTTTGTCCTTTTTGTAATATTAAGATTTCAAGGAGACATACTATTTTTTTTCCTTTTTTTCACTGGTCAATCCAGGCCAAATATTTTAAAAGCACATAATTTAAGCCTTTCAAATGCTTGCACTGAAAATGAATATCTTAACCATGTACTTTTAAAACTTCATGACAAATAACTATAGCAAAAGAGGATTAGAGCAAAACCAAAAATTTCATTTGGCATTCAAATGAAACTACTTTTTAGGAGAGGGAAGGTGGAGTGCTTGATAAAATACAAAAGAGGAATGGAGTGAGTGTGGAAATCAAGCCTTCCTGGAGCAAAGCACCCCAAGATCTTCAAGGTATAGTATTACTTTATAAAAATTAAACAGACTTCTGTCGTAGCTGAAAACAGTCTAACGTTTTCCTCTTATATCACTAGTAAAATATGGGTAATTTTAAAACCGTCTCAGAAGACAGACCTTCCTCTGGGAATTCCAATTTCAATTCCTCAACACTGCAAACAGAGAACAAAAATTACCTTCCATACATTTCACGTTACCTCTTAATAACAAATTAAAATGTCATTCATTTCTCAGCAGCATAACAAGGCCCAGTCTATATTTCCCTTTGTAGCAGAAAATGCTGTTAAACTGATGAGATCTTTACTGATGTTTGCTTGCAGTAAGATTCCAAAATAAATACACAAAGCAGAAATGAGAGCTTGACCCAGATTTTATCTGCAGATAAAGCCTGTAACTCCATGGTAATGGCAATGGGACCGTTTAAGAGCAGGAAATCGTATTAATGTTTATTCATTAATTTACTCTAAGGAGCTGGGGTTTTTTTGAGCATGCAGGAAGGAAGAAAAATATAAATAGAGGAAAAATACGGAAGTAAGCTCTTTCAGAGAGGAATGAGGTTTCTTCTAGTTTAATTTCCTGTAATCCCATATAGTCTGAATCCACAAGCTAGATGTCAAATACTTTTTTTTTAATGTGCTTAGCAAGACTATGTAATATTCATGTTAAGGTACATGTTAACTGCATGAAGTGAATGACAGTGGAATAACAGGTTTGTAATTTTAAACTTGGAAACAGAAGGAAAGACTGCTCAGAGGTCCCTGTTAGGACCACAGCTCCTTCCCAGTCATTTGGAAACAGCAGAGTGCAGAGAGGAATCCACCTCAGCACTACCAGTAGAGTCATTACAGGTAAGCAAAGGGGTGTTGTGGAAAACTGTAGAAGGCTGTCATCAGAACTGACCTCTAAAAAAGTAAGAGAGGCGAAGATTTGCAATCATTCTCATATAGCCTCTCAGAAATTAATGCCTTGGGCGGTACTAATTTAAATTTACTGATGATGACATACTGGAATAGAAATGCCCAAATCAGTACACAGTTATCAGTAAGGACAAAACCAGGGAAAGCAAATTA
>NW_009728125.1:7350-21415 GCF_000703405.1 Apaloderma vittatum | reverse complement strand
ATTCCTGCTAATTCTCTTCTAATACATTACCAAAAATCTGCAAATAGCAAATACTCATTGCTATACGTTGGCAAGTTGATACTTAAAACTTCATTTTCCTTAATGCTGTCTTGGAACTAAATAGCAAGACATTGGTTTATTTTTACCAGAAGCAGCTGTGGGTCCTTAATAGAGCTAGTGGGGGAATTGAGTGTAGTAGATATTTCTTAGAGCAATGCATTTCAGCGCAGTTTGTCTCAAATAATATCTTTAGCAGATATTGCTTCTTTAATATGCATTTTGCAAATCTCCACTTACTAAGGCTAAAGAATTACATTTACTTCAGTTTGCTAGTTCTTCTGCTGTGACTAGCCGGAAAAGCTTAACAAGCACACAGGTGGCAAGGATCCAGCGGGAAACAGATTTCCTCAGGTAAGTGACTTCTATTAACATATTTGTTCTCGAAAAGTAACTGAGCAATTGCCCTTTGCAAACAAGTTGATAGTACTCTGAGGCTCCATAAAAACGAGGAAAGACACTGGCTCATAACTGGAGAAGGTGATCTAGGTAGGACTTTGAAAATTCTTTCTCTTACAGATAGTTTTATTTACAGGCCACAACACACAGTTACCAACTGCCTTATCATCCTTAAAAAAAGTCCCAACACCTGCAGGATCAGAGGAAAAGCTGTCTTTTCAAATTAGAGTACAGCCCTCACTGCTCTAGGTGAAAACTGCTCGCTCGAGTAGACTCACAGAACGTTAATGCTTATCAAGTATTGGAAGAGTTATGTGATCTACAGCAGTAGTTCAACCTGTTGTAGCAATGAGACCTGACACAGGCTGTGTCAGGAGACTTGTTTAGCTCACGTGATGAGTAAGAAAGTATGAAACTTCATAGAAGCCAGAGAGCTTTCTACCTTGCAAGGCTTTTGAGATCTCAGAATTTCCTATCATGGATGCTAGTGCATAGTATGGTGGACCACTGTAGCTTGGAAAACACAAGTGAGAAATCAGTAGCCTAAGTCCTGTCACAGCAGGTTCCAGATTAGTCATTATTATTCACCATTACAATACCAAAACAAACGCAAGACACTTTTTTCTTATTTTCAGATGTGCACACTGTTCTACACCTCGCCTGTCTGACCCCTTGGCTCACTTCTGTCAGGAATGTGGATCTCGTATCCCACCTGTGCCAGTACGTCGCTTCCCAGCCCCTGAAGGAGCGCAGGTCGGCAAACCGTCATAACGATCAACAAAACGTCTTTGGAGAAAACAGCTTCCTCAGCAAATTACACATTCATGCTGGCAAAACCATTATTTAGTCATACTTTCATTTTGAAAGCTCTGTTCTGATTGTGTTATTTTGTTCAATAACATTAGCAGTGGACCCAATACAATTTTTAAATTATGGGCAAAATTAACCATAAAGTGCCATATATTTTACCAAGGATAACAATGAAAAAGTAAATTTTGTTTCGTTCGACTGTCCCAGTAAATATTACCAAATCCAGATTCCTCTTCATCCTGCAACAACCACTGCGTCTTCAGGACCTGCACATGCATCTTATTCCAGTGCTTAACTAGTGCAGCTAGTTAGTTAGTAACTAGTGCTTATGTCATAGCTATAGGAGATCCATCTAATATGCCTGAAACTGGTGGCATGTGTAGGCATATGAAAGAGCATGGAGTTTTTACAGTGATGCCTGTAACTGTCTTCTCCAAGCTCTTCCCAAGAGATAATAACCTGTTCTAACAAGTTAATGGTATACTTTTTTTCCTGTGTCATCAGAAAGATGTTTTGTCTGCAGCAGTGCTGTAGTTTCAAGTGATGACTGAGAATATTCACTGGCTCTTTAGATGAGGTTCATGATTAGAAGCATTTCGACTACCTGCACATATTCTAAAGTAGCATTTTAATTTTACTGAATATTAACTTAGTAACTTTCTGGCATACTTTTAGTAGTTGGTAAAACGTTCTCTTTCTAGCTGTCTTCATATTTTCTCAATAACCTTTGATCCTTAAGGATGAATATCAGCATCTGTTGCTGTCAGTTGCTGTGTTTCCAGTGACTTTGCTGCTGATGTAGACTCTAAGCAGGAGAAGACTGAAAATCTCATTATAATCTTAATGATCTCATTATGGTCCTTAACATGCTGCAATGTGGCTTTTTCTTCAGATGGCACCATGTCTTGGATGCAGACATCTTGTGCCAATGAATACACCCACTTGCATCATATGTGAGTCGCCAATAGCTCCACAGTTGCAGCCCCAAACCAACCTCTGCATAAAGGTAATTGAGAATAAATATAACAAAATAGCAGTTTACCTCCTGGCATGCATTTTTCTAACAAATGACTTCATTACAAATATTTTGCTCCAACTTGGGTTTGTATAACAACATCATGACAGCTTTGGTAGGATTAAAAGCACCTTGATTAGAAATAATAATTACAGGTAAACTGTGTAAGCTTGGGAAGGCATGCTGAAGAGCCCATGATGTAGCAGTGAGAATGACAGGGATGCATGCTCTTGTGTTCTGTAGAGAGATATTCTGTGATTCTGTGATTTATGGCCTTAATATTGATAAGCATTTTAAGTTTATTAAATATGTCCTTGTTACTCTGCTTACCGCACTTGACTGGGAGTGCTTAGCACAAGTGGGCTGGCAGGACTGGGACAGTGGGTATATGCCCACAACATTGAGCACAGTCTCATCAATGATCTAAAAGTGCTGGTGGTCTTAACTAGACAAAATTTTTGCTACGAAATAAACTTAGCGCCCCGTCTCAATCCCCCTAGTCAGGGGAAGGGGTGTGAGGATACTGCATGTCCACAATTGGTTGTAGAATTGGTGTCAGCAACAATGTTTTGTTTTCTGTGGTCGTGGGACCCTGTTTAAAGATCAGCATCTCCTTAGGAGATCCACATCACAGGGCAAAGGCATCTTTGCCACCAGGAGAACTGGCCTAGTAAGGGTTTTAAACCAACAGCGGAGGGTTTTAAATCAACAGCAACCCAGCGAGAGGCTGATGGACAGGGCTGACAAGCAAAGGGTCTTAGGTGATGTGGACAAAAAGGAACACTTAATCAACAAAACAGGCCTTAACTGAGGTTGTCTCACGCATTTGTATGTAAGCAAGGAAGTACTGATAAGGCAGCATCCCCCCAGACCCTTTCTGTGAAGTCAGCATGCTGGGGTGCTTCTCTGAAGCTTCTGTATGCAAACTCAAGCGGTATGGGGAATAAACTCAAGGAATTAGAGATCTATGTGCAGTTGTAGGGCTATGATCTTGATGGGACCAGTGCCATGGAGGGATGGCTCACATGACTGCATGACTTTCATACCTATAGAGAAGGAAGGGCTTCTTGAGGATATGAAGTCAAAGACAGACTTGGCTGCAATGATCATGAGATTGTGGAATTCAGGACCCTGAGAGGAACGGTTCTGAGCAGGGACAAAAAGCGAGATCATGGCCATGGATTTAGGGGAGCAGATTTTGGCCTCTTCAGGGGTCTGCTTTAAAAAGTCTAATGATATCCTGGGCTGCATTTAGGAAGTGTGGTGCCAGCAGGTACAGGGTGGTCATCCTTCCTCTCTACTCAGCACTAGTAGAGGCTGTATCTGGAGTACAGTGTCCAGCTCTGGGCTCCCCAGTTGAAGAGAGACGTGAACATGCTAGAGAGAGCCCAGCAAAGAGCTGCTAAGATGGTTAAGGAACTTGAGCATCTGGAGGAAGGACTGAGAGAGCTGGGACTGTTAAGTCTTGGGAGGAGAAGACTTGGGGGAATCTCATCAATATATATAAATATCTGAAGGGAGAGGGCAAAGAGGATTGGGCCAGGCTCTTTTCAATGGTGCCCAGTGATAGGACCAGAGGCAATGGGCACCAGCTTGAAACACAGGTGGTTTCCTCTGAACATCAGGAAACGTTTTTTCACCTTGAGGGTGACTGAGCACTAGCACAAGTTGTCTAGAGAGGTTGTGGAGTCTCCATCCTCAGAGATATTCAAAATCCTGAACTGATTGGTGCCAATAATCAATATATCAGACTCAATATTCTTAGCCCTAGTGGAAACTCACTTGTTGATAGTGACCGTACTAAGATAGTTTAGGACACCTGCACAGTACATTATTATTATTATTAATTTTCATAGAATCGTAGAATGGTTAGAGTTGGAAGGGACCTTAAAGGTCATCTAGTTCCAACCCCCCTGCCATGGGCCGGGACACCTCCCACTAGAGCAGGTTGCTCAAAGCCGCATCCAGCCTGGCCTTGAACACTTCCAGGGATGGGGCTTCCACAGCTGCTCTGGGCAGCCTGTGCCAGTGTCTCACCACCCTCGTAGTGAAGAACTTCTTCCTAATGTCTAGTCTAAATCTTCCTTGCTTTAGTTTTAAAACCCTTGCCCCTTGTCCTATCACCACATACCCTTAAGAAAGTCCCTCTCCAGCTTTCCTGTAGGCCCCCTTCAGGTACTGGGGTTATTGGATTTATTTGCAGGCACTGGACTATCTGTTTTGTGTAAGTGCAGTGACTAAGCAAACTGTCACTAATACACAAAAAGATATGGAGAAATTGATTATGGATCTCCCAAGGGAACCATAGTTTTAAAACATTGTCACCAAGATAAGTAGATTTGTGATGACCAGGCAATATGGCCTAACTAAAGCCTGAAGCCCACAGCACAGACTTGAAGGATCTCTTCTATCTGCAGGGCTGAATAAGCACAGAACTTTGTAAGATCAAGTACTCTTCTTACTGTTGTTTGCCATTTTCAAATACTGTGTGAATTGTATTCTTTTTCTGTTTTTAAAAGGGCAAAGTAATTTGTCAGGCATGTGGCACAGGAAATCCTCTTCACCATAAACACTGTGTGACTTGTGAAAGCAAACTGCCTGAAATACAGACGGTAAGGCTTTTTCCATCAGTTCCACTAGAGTTAATCAAATCAAATCACAGCATAACATTCCTATTTCTTGGGAAACCTGAAGTCATTTCCCTGTGTGCCATTTTCCTGTGTGCAGAGAATCCCTCCTCCCTGTCAAGCCCAGTACTCCACAGATGCTCCATCACAAAAGTCCAGCTAAGCATAAGTGCATCATGTACCTTCGGGTTTCTCCTATGGAGGTCAGGATTTCAAATGCTGTTGTGAAAGCTCAGAAGGCTCTTAGAAAACGTGTAGTTTTGGTTCCAAGGGTGTCTTGTTTGTGTTCAGATTATTTTCAATTACAATAGAAAACTTGAGTGTATACATCAGGAAGGTCATTCTTACTGATTTCAGTTATTTTGTAAAAACAAAATATTATTTAAAATTTCTTTTCTTATCTCCGTTTGCTGCTTCCCTTACGTCCATACAGCTACTATGCTTGTGTTTGGCTGTGACTCTGCACAGAGGTGAGAAAAGCAACAATAAATGTTCCCCCTAAAACTGCTGTTTCAACTCCCCACTTAGATTGCTCATTTGGTTCCTTAGAAGAATTTTACTTTCACTTCTGAAGAGTTTTGCATGAAAACCTTATGGTGTATTTCACTTCTCCAGGTTATGATAAATACAGAATGAGAGAAGAATAATGATTTGCAAGTTTAAACCTTCTGATTATATTGGCAACATCCCAAGTTCTAAAACTGTTAGCAGCTAGAGGCAAAGGTGTCTTGTACAGCCACTGCAGTGTCATTTCAAAATGAATTTCAGTAGGAGTTTGTACTTACCTAAGATAAACATAAGTTTAACTGCTTCTGTGACTATAGATATTGATATGTGGCTGCATATGTAGTTGGGCATATGACTTGTAGTAGCTGAAAGAGGAAGTTAAATGTTTACTGAATTATTAATAGTAATCAAAAATTTTACTGTCGATAGTGATTAATTAGTGATAACAATAATTTCTGAATAATTAATAAAAGTAATCATGCTGATATTACTGTTAATGGTGGTTAAATAATTTATAACACGTGCTCTTGTAAATTTTGTCTTTCAAATGAACCCCCAAATCACATCGTTCAAATTGCAATGTGGGCCATGAAAACAGGGCTATTTTCTGTTTGCTTATTTGCTGTTGCCGTGTCTGTAATAAAAAAAATTTTCCTTAGGTTCTGTTCCTTATCCTTATTATCCTTATCCTTATTTCTCTTACAGAGAAAATAAACTGCATAAACCCCGAGGCAAAACCTAACAAAACATTTTAAGACCTATTTGACCTAAGTAGGATTTATACTCAACCTTTATAAGTTTCAGCTGAAAAATCTGTTTTCTTCTGCATAGCCTTGTAAGTTAATTGTAGTAGGAAAGCTAGGTAATATATAACTTGTATGAGGTAAAAGAGCATTAAAAAAAATTATGTAGCAAATAACCAAACTGGGAGAAAACTCATTATCTGAATATACTCTCCCTGCCATGCTACTGCAAAGAAAGGAAAAAAGAAAAGTAGCAGTTGTGTTGTGGATTTGAAAATACAAGTTTATCAGCAGAGAAACCTTAACTTCCAAGTGTACTTTTACATGGGGTCATATTAATACTCAGTGTGAAAGATCCTGTAGATAAGGAAATACAGTTTATTTGCCATGTTTTACTGTGGTCTTGTAATGAAAAAAAATATTACAGGTTAGATTCAAGTCATCTGTTGCGTGTTCTACCTTGAAATAATTCTTTCAGGCTTTTACTTTATGTTATCTAAAGTAGCTAGCTTTCCTCTTATTTGGTTTGTGAACTTTTCTTCCTAAGAAGTATTGTCTCCCTAATGTTTGTTTTGTTTTATTAGCCTCTGTTTGGAGGAGACACCCCCCCGCCTTACCACAGCCAGCAAAGGAAGATGGTTTCGTGCTCCAAATGTAACCGTGTTAACCAATGTGATGCCCGTTTCTGTGACTGGTGCGGAGCCAAGGCACGTGCTCTCGGCATTTGTGTTGACAAATCTCTTTTTACTCATCTGTGACCTGCAGCAATTTCAAGCTTCTCTTTGCAAAACTCTTGTCAGTTAGGACATATCTTATTATTATCAAAACACTTGCTTAGAGCCCGTAGGATTGTGGAAAGAAAAAGGAAGGGCTTAGATGACATCCTGACGACACATCAGTCAGTGACTTAATGGTTTAGAGACATAAACAAATCATCACGGGTCAGTGAGCATCAGCTGAGGTGCAGTAGTCATGTACTCTGCCAGAGTAACTTATCCATCAAAGGTTAAAGGATAGGCTAACCTAATGCAAGTTTTCCCATATCTACTCTGGGCTCTGATCACCTATACAGGCTGTTACCAGAGATTAGATGATGCATGTAGGTTTTTTAGCTGAAGGCCTCATTAACTTCAGTAAAAACCAAGTACTTAACAGCTGCTCTGTAGAGATTTCTCATGGTACAATCGATGGAAACAATTTCCCCCGGCATGTATTTTTATAGGTGTAGTGTTTCGATCTAAGATCACACTCGACAAGAATTTATTTTTTTTTCTGTGAGCTGAGTATACATAAAATTTGAAACACTCCCTTATATGTGTACATAACCACTGGTACTGTGCTGTACCAGGGAACTGAGAGGGAGGGTGGTGGTAGAATGGAACTGGAAGTAATTGCAGTCAATACTCAGTATGAGAGCACCAGACGAGTAAAAAACTAGTAAAAAACTAGTAAAAAACTAGTAAAAAACTAGTTAAAAAGATCACATACCAACCCCTAACATTCTGTGATTCCATGATAATGCTAGATGTGTCTGAAAAAATCACAGTTTCACAGAATGTCAGGGGTTGGAAGGGACCTTGAAAGCTCATCTAGTCCAGCCCCCCTGCCAGAGCAGGATCACCTACAGTAGGTCACACAGGAACGTGTCCAGGCGGGGTTTGAAAGTCTCCAGAGAAGGAGACTCCACAACCTCCCTGGGCAGCCTGTGCCAGGGCTCTGTCACCCTCACAGGGAAAAAGTTTTCCCTAATGTTTTTGTGGAATCTCCTGAGTTCCAGCTTGCAAAAAAAATGTTTGCCTCCATATCATAGTGCTGAGATATCTGAAGATTTACTGTATTGCATCTGGCTTCTTGGTTAGTATTTCTAATGTAAAAGCTTTCGGTAGTGCTACTTTACCTCCTTTTAATTTGCGCCACTGCTTTTATCACTCCTGAACCAGGCATCATATGTTTCTGCAGTGACAAATGTCTCATTGAACTTTCCAGCCTGGACCTCCTCCATCCTACTTCACTTGTTTCAAGTGTGGTACAAGCAACCATCCGTACGCTCGCTTCTGTGGGTCCTGTGGTGTTTACATCGAGCCCCCGCCAAGGGTGGGTTCTCAGAACAGCGATCTCATGGGTGCTGGCGACTCGATGGTATTTTCTGAGGTGAGACACACGGTGTTGCAAAGCCCCATTTGAACGCGGCCAAAAAGGCTGCTCTGCTGCGGATATAGATCGGCACAACTCCATTCATTTCCTCTTTGGGACAAGGCTGTGGCCTGTGAGCCTGCTGAGGGTAAAACTCAGGGTAGGTTTATTCTGAGAACTGCTTTCTGCCAAAAAGTAGTCTTAGCCAAAGGCCTTAATCCAGCTATATTCTAAATCACAAAGTGAGAAACAGCTTTCTAACAGTCTTACCTCTTTAAGTACTTTTATCTCATTATCTGTGCCCTGCTGATACAAGGTATTCTTTCATGTCTATATAACACTGTTTTTAAAACTCTATTTTAAGACAACAATACTTAGCAAGGCTGGGTTTTGCCCTACAGAAGCATACATGTGATTCTGCTGGCAATCATGATGAGTTTTGCTTTTGCTTGAATATTTGTGATAAGTTGCATCATTGTTACAGATGGGTAGTTAAAATCAAGAGTTGTTAATGATTCTTCCTTCTAGCTTTTTCATTCTGTTACAGTTTTGTGTACTGTTCTAGTTAATTCTGCTTGTAAGCCATTTAATTATATCCAATTATATTACTTACACTTTTCCTTCCCCTCCACTCCCCACAGGCTAAACGATTTCAAGCTCAAGTTGCCTGGCAGCCTCTTCCTATTTCCTTGCCCAAATCAAGGGCAGAACTAAAAGAAAGAGAAGATAAAGGAACCCAAACCATTGGACTTTTTTACCCATCTAGCAAGCTGTTGGAAAAGAAGGAACTTGAGCTGATTTCACAAAAAGAGAAGCTGGAAAAGAGGAGTGATCATAAGCCTCTCCTGACAGCCATTAGTCCTGGAAAAGGTTATAAAGAGTTTTGATTTTATGTTTTCTAAACAAAGCTGCAATGAATGACCTTGTTTTTTCTTGAAAAGATTGTAGTCTGTGGAATGTGCCATCAATAGGAGACTGATTTACATCTTTACAAGTCTGTCCTGTCACCAGTCACTTGTAAATGCAATGCCTTAGAATTCAATCACTGGTCTCAATCAACAACTAAAAGAAAGCCTGTCAGCAATATCCAAATTTTGGTTACTGACCCCTGTGCAACCTTACGAATCTGCTAGCAGTTTGATTTCCTCAGATCCTGTGAGATCAGGGACAGGTGTTGGAATTGGAAACAGCACCATCCCCACCTTCCACACAGGAGACTATAGCTCTTAAAAGATATGAGGAGGAGGCTTGTCTGTGTGAACAACTTGTTTGGGCTGCTGTTGTGGAATAAATTAGAAAAGGTTTGGAAGCAAAGGAAAGTAAACTAGAAAACGAGATTCTTAACAGAAGTACAAAAAATAGGGTTGGTAGAAACCCTGAGAGCTCTTGCAGGCTCCCCAAAGGTATGAGTACATCTGCATTGCTCCTTGCAGAGACTGTCCGCACACAAACCACTGCGCTGGTACTGCAGACGACTTTGTTTCACAGTCCCTAGATTCGTCAGTTAGTTCTTTGCGGAATCACTTGAATGTTTGCTGTCATTACAAAGTTTGCAGTTTTAAGAGATTTTAGTTTTACTTCCCTAGGAAAAATTCAACTTTAGCTTTCTGGATCCCACACTGTAGAAAACAGGTCCCTAATTTATACTGATGGACTAATAAATGGCCCAGTTTGCAAAATTGTCTTTAATCTCACAAGGTAGTCCAGAGAATAAATTAATTTTAAATCACTTCAGCATCAAGCCATGGTTTGAAAGAGCAGTTACTTTTTTTGATCTGCTTTCCCATCGCTAGCTCTTTTCTACAATCAAGAGGGTGTAAGAAATACACTGCTTCACTCAATGTATCAGAGAACTTAATTTAGTCACATACTAAAGGATTGGCCCATAATAGTGCTGAAAGAAAAAAAAAACAGCACACTGAACATTCTTATATCTCTATTAGAAGTACAGCTCTTGACTTGTGAGTGAGAACTACTTTCGCTGGGAAAGGTTGGGAAGAAATTCTGAACTGCTTTTGAACCATGGTATTTTTTATCCATTTAGCAGAGATAACTTCACTGAAGTTGGACTGTGCAATGTGTTCTCCATTAGACTCTGCCAAGGGCTGCGAAATATATTTAATTCTATAAATCAATAAGTGTCTGTTACAGTCAGATCTTTCATGCTGTTCGCTTTCCTTGATGATGAGCTGTATACATGGCTTGAAATTACATGTATCAAGAAGAGCATACGCTTATCACCCAGGAAAATCTTGTTTATATATGCCAAATATGTCCATTATTTGAATTCAAATAGTATCAGACATTTGAAATTAAAGTTTTTAAATACAAGTGATTAAATAAGTTTGGGGTTTTTTTCATAGAATTGTAGAATGTTTTGGGTTGGAAGCGACCTTTAAAGGTCATCTAGTCCAGTCCCCCTGCAGTGAGCAGGGACATCTTTAACTAGATCAGAGCCCCACCAAGCCTCACCTTGAGTGTCTACAGGGATGGGATTTCTACCACCTCTCTGGGCAATCTGTTCCAGTGTTTCACCACCCTCATTGTAAAAAATTTCTTTTTTACATCCAGTCTAAATCTACCCTCTTTCAGTTTAAAACCATTACCCCTTGTCCTGTCGTAACAGGCTTCGCTAAAAAGATTGCCCACATCTTTCTTATAGGTTCTCTTCAAGTATTGAAAGACTGTAATAAGGTCTTTTATTATTTCTTGACCGTATCAGCCATTAACTACCCTTCCTTTCTTTTGAGAAGATTAAAATAACCCCAAACAGTTACTACAGGGGAAATAGCAGCAGTACCTAAACACTAATCCTCTGATACATGTTCTATTACTGTACTTTCAATCAGTTTTGAAAAGGAGTCAGGTCACTTACGAGGTAAACTTTACAAAGAAGCTTCCTTTTTTCTGCTGTAACAAAGAGTAAATCAGTGTGATGTAGGTGTAATCAACTACTGATACCATAAATTCAAATATTGCATCAGTGCTGCCAAAAATCCTTTTAGATATAATAAAACATCAAACATGCAAGAGTATGTTCCTCATCATTTGGAATTTTGAAATTAAATCTGGGGATCTAGGCTGGTTAAGAACTAGTTTACTGCAAATAACTCTGACTACTCTGGAGGGATCACTCACCCAGTAGCAGACTAGCTTAGATATTTTATTTATTATTTTCAACTTTTGTTAGTTTTTTCCATGTGTGACCATGGCAGGGAACAATTTACGTTGTTCTATGGACCCTCTTCTTATATTCTTTAAAAGCTGCTTGACCAGTAAGACTTGCTGTTTTAGTTTGTCCTAATTTCCACCAGTTCGACCATGGAAGAGTCCTTATGCACTTACCTTCTCTTGTTGGAGCAGGACTTTTTTTCTGACTTGGCTTCTTTTCACTGTTTTGAGCTTCAACTTAACACGAAGGGAAGGATAAAGTCAGAGCAACTTCATTGTGTAAGTTAAACTAGGTTACCAGGCCTACACAACTTATTTACAACAAAATTAATTATACTCTGGACTTTCCATAAGCATGCTCAAAAATAAAACTAGCCAGATCCTGATAACAGTCACTTAAGAACGAGAACAAGTCGTTTTGTTTCTTTCTCTGATGCAAACAGAACATCGCTTTGGAAGCTGCAAAACCTCTAAACGGCCTAAAATGAGTTTTTAATCCACAGCCCCTCGTGTTACATGCCCTGTACCAGCATAAAGGAATGCTGACTCTCTCCCAGAGATCCTGACAGGCAAAGGAGCAAGAATGCTCATGCTTTTAATATGCATCATTAAAAGGCATTTATGTGGCGAATAATTTGCACAGACCAGATTGCTGTATAGGTTGAGTTACTGTCTCTGCAGTTTTCCGATTTGGCTTATCGTTACCTGTCCATGATCTCAAATCAACTGAAAATCAGTTCAATAATGCACAATTGCTTGGTTGTAATATTGTACTCTTATATTTACCATCTGGAATAGTGAGAGAGTCTCCTTCACACAAGGACAATTCTGAGACATGGTTTTGCTGTGAATAGAGGTGCTCTAAGAATGATTTGTTACTTACAGATAAGACAGTATTTCACCTTTTTTAGGGTATAACTTGCTTCTCATTTTCCTGATGAATTTTCTACAGAAAAATTCAAAATTTTTGTGTGTCAGTGAATATAAGCGCCTTTTAAGTCATCTGCCGCATGGGATAGAGGAAATGTTAATCACAATTTTAGGGATTTTTCTCTCTGATCAGGTTACTGGAGAAAACAGCTGGATCATGTCTGTGCTCACCTTAGATGCTACGCTCAGAACAATCTTGAATTCAGAGCATTGATTGGAGAACCTCGAATGGGAAAGGTAGGAAGGAACTTTTGAGTAATATCTTCCTATGGAGTGCCGTGAAAAGATTGTGACTGCTAGATAAACACTGGAAAAACATCTCCCTTTTATTTAGATCTTGACTCGTTTGTGTGTGTAATTGGTCTTGTTTTGTTGTTCCATTTTTTTTCTCGATATTTTACTGAAGATTTTTTCTACTCTCTTTCCTAAGGCAGTTTCTGTTCTCTCACCTCACAACTCTGTGAGAAGCAATAGAAGCGAGAAAGCCCTTGCTCAGCTGCTTTTGTAGTATCCCACAGCAGGCAATCAAGAAAAAGAAGAGATCACCAACTTCTGTGTAGTTAGTCAGTTAAATAAGCCCTGCTAGAAACGGCATTTAGAGGATATGCTTGCCTCTGCTCCAGGCTGGATTACACCAGCAGATAGCAGCAATTCTCTTTGGCTCTATAGCCTACATCTAGTGTAAACTATACCAGTATTACAGGAACAGGGTGTTGCTCTTCTTCCTGGGGGTGTAGTCTTCAGGATGTCACAAAACTGCATTTCAATGATTAAAGGATGGTAGCAAGAAGGGGGAAGCTGGAGATTCCTCCTAAAAAGTCCAGGAAGATAGGGTTGGTATGACTGGAAAGATCATTTGGTCCCTGTCCTGAGGGAGGATCAACTTTGCCTCAGCTGTTCCTGACAGATGTTTGTCTCGAAGCTTTTCAAACTCACCAACAATTTCAAACTCACCAACAATGGAGATTTCACAATTGCCCCAGGCAGTCCATTTCTGCGTTCAATTATCCTTCCTGCTCGGCTGTATTGCTTTCTTTGGCAGCCCTGCTGGGTTAAGGAGTTGGATCCCCTCACACGGTTTCCGAGGTGCTGCCAGCACAACTGCTCCTCGCAATGTCCTGTGGACTCGCTCAGTGACCGACCCAGGCTACAAATGGCTCTTGGAGAGAAGTAAAAGGGCGTCAGTGCTAGGACAGAATTAGGTCGGCAGTGAGCAGATGGAAGTGGGATCGAGGCAGAACTAGGGCTGCAAACTCCTTCAACTGGCATAACCACTGGGAAGTTTTTCCCAGTGTCTGCGCTAAGTCTCCCTTGTTACAGTTCAATCTCACTGTTTCTTAGACTGTCCTGACTGATGTGACATACCAGTCAAAAAAAAAAGAAAAAATTTAGCACACAGAACCAATTACAGAAAAGCTTGTGAATACTGGGGGTCAAAAAGCTAATGCCATTTGGCAGATAATACTTTTGGGGGGTATGACACTCCATCAGGTACTCTGTCTGAACTCTGAACCCACAGAGACCTATTGGGTTCACCAATAGGTTCAGAAGCTGTAGCACAAATACAAATGTAACAGATATGTGCTTGGTAGAGTTGAGGTATAGGTTCACTGCAACTTGTTTCCTTTGCTAGAACATTCAAAAGGATATGTCTGAAAAATATTAAATTGCCT
>NW_009728125.1:0-7319 GCF_000703405.1 Apaloderma vittatum | reverse complement strand
TCCTGCTGCTTCTTGGCCTTTTGTCATCCTTCTGTCTTGAAACCACTAACCTTGAAAGTAACAGAATTGATTCAAAGTAGATGCCAACTATCTGAGTTTAATGTTGCTTTTACAGTTTTCAAGTGGGTTAGAAATATAATCAACCTTACCTCAAAATTCTCCACCTGCTGCAATATAACCTTGTTAGCTTCATTCCACTTCTTTATAATCCCCTGTGCACTCATCCTTGTGTAACAGTCTTCTGGCCAGCAGTACCGCCTCAACTGATACGGAAAGTTGCCCACATTTTACTACAGACTGTGCTTCTATGGACTAATACAACTAAAGCAGCAACCACTTCTCCTAGAGTAGGAAGTCCTAAGAACAACATAGCCTTTCATGCAGCTGCAAAATCTGGTGGAGAGTGACTGAACATTCATGAAACGCAGCATTATCACATCTTCGGGATTCATCTGGCATTTCAATCATTCTGATATTTCCAGTTACTCAAAATACCACCTGCCCCTTGCTCAGTTAAATGTGAAGTGTTAGCGCAGCATCACAAGTATGCAAAGGCCACGTGTGATTTTATGTATTGGCTCCATAATAAACAGCATCAGCAACACTAAGCTATTCTGTGTACTTTTTGTAAGAGATACTAATGGCTGGTCTTTCCCTCTAGATTAATTCTGCTACCATCTGTGAGGATGACTATGAAGTCACTATTACACTGAATTATGCTCTTGCTATTAACAAGGTCAGTTTGGGGAATGAGGTCCATTGTTTAGACAACTGGTCTAAAGCTGTCACTAGGCCAGTCCATATAACACTGATATATTTTAAAAATCAGGACTAAACTATTTTGTTCAGAGGATGTTAACTCATCGTTTCAGAGAAAACAATCTTTTTCTGTTGGAGGTGGCTGAACAGGTATCTGATTAAGACAGACTTCATGGCTGTGTTGCTATCATCCTGCATTTCATTTAATTTGCTATCAATATTAACAGTCTTCTTTCAGATGATGTTGTCTGATAATTCTAGCACCCCTTAGCTCTTGAGCTTAGATCACCCTTTTCTTCAGTCTGCAAATTACGCTCTTAAGAAACAAGCATAGTGATTTTCAATAGCTTGGATAACACTTGCCAGAGCTGGTGTTAACTGTCTTCAAACACTTGAAACCCCTACCTCCAGAACTGCCATGTTCTAAAAACAACACACATCAATACATTTCCAGCTTTTTAAAGATGAAAACATACCATTTCAAAGATGCAAAATTCAGACTACCTCTTGTGCACAATCTCAACAAGCTTACCTTGCCATGTGGTGCCTGAAAAGTTGTATCACATCATTTCACAAGTGAGGAGTTTATCAAATCTCTCAATTGGTAGACACACTTTCATTTGGATGAGAATCTTCATTTCACTAAGTGAGGCTATGTCACTTTTTTTTCCAAATCAAACCAAATACCTAACACAAAGTTTATCTAAAGATGCTACATTTTGCCTCAAAAGAGAGTTCAATTACATACAATAATTTGGCTTGTGCTAATTTGAGACTGGTACTGAAAGTCTATGTATTTTTTTCATATGCTATACCACTGTTTTGTGCTACTATGATAACAACATCACACAATAATCTTATTAACTGCCTGAATTTGATGATTCTACAGGATATTCACACTAATAAACCAGTGACGTTCAGCAGTCATTACCTGAATATTGTCACAGATGTCAGAGATGGACAGGATGGCAGTCACACAAGTTTTGGTGAGATTTTTTTTTTCCTCGCCCTGTCTTTATGGTCAACTATAAATATAGTCATCGACAATACAAAAGTGCTTGGAAGGTTAGATGCTGAGACAGGCAAACTAATATATTGGCACATTCTGCTCCTATTTAAGTTGATCTTTAAGACTCAAAATGTGGCTGAGTTGGGTTTTAAGCAGTGTGTGAACTCTGATAAAAACTCACAGGAATGCTTCATCCCTAGAGGGCAGCTGAAGAGGCCAGTAAACTGCAGCCACAGCTCATGGTAGCTTTTTTATTACAGTGATAAAACTTCAGATGCTTTGCGTGTTCTTTTACAATAGGAGCCATTGCTTTTGAGCAGTGCCAGAGACTTCAAAGATTTCATTAAATCAACTAGTTGTAAAGTCAGCATTAGAATTCAGAAATTCCTATAGTGTCATTCGACTTATTTCACGTATAAATTTTGCTCACCTTGTGCTTCCAGTCTGAGATTTGGCAAGAGGCAGCCAAGGCACTAGGAGCAGATTTTCTGGAGTGTCAGTACTGTGACTGTGATTTCACGTGCTCTAATAGCACCGGCTCAAAGCATCCCCACATGCTTATCAACCATGTGGTTGATTATGTCTCTTAAAAATACGGCACATACATAACTACTCAAGGTCGTCTAGTCTTGTTCTTAAGCATGCCAAACAGCATTGAAAAATTGTAAGGTTTGGGGTCAAAACAATTCATGAATTTGAGTCAAGCCTCTTGAATAGCTGCAGCAAGTTAAAAAAAAAAAAAAGACTCAAACTTCCCAAACTCCCCATTTTATTGAATCTTCATTTCAAAATAGCAAGTTTTTAGGACTGCCTGAGCATAAACCTTTTGTTAAAACCAGTCTGATCTGAAACAAATATTTCATCACTTTCTCTTGTAGAAAACTGATAAATATTGCTTTGATTTCAACACAAAATAAAATATTTTTGTGGATAGATTATTTCCAGATCTCTCCCACAAGTTCTTGCCTTTGCTTTGAATTAACACTTGTTTCCCTTTCTGGTAGGGGAGGATGATCATAATCTTTTCCTTTCAAGAGACAAAATAAAGAGAACAAACTCAAGAACACTTACAGAAAAAGAAGATAAGCTCCCTGTATGTATCTTCTGTCAGTACAGGAAAAACTACCTATAGAGCAGCATTAACATGAAGGAGGGCATCCAAGGGTAAAAATAGAGAGCTTTTAACACAGGTTGGGGGCTTGGGAAGGCAACAAAAGTTCAACTTAATATAAAACCTGAACATTTCTACAGAAATAACTAAACTTTGTTCCCACTAGGAGCTTAATTAGATTGTTGCTCTCATTTTTGGACCCATCCTGTTTTTCTGACACAGCATTAGACCTAAAGACAGTTGTAGACTGATTTTGTTACAGGTTTTTCCTCAGAAGCAAGATCAGATGGAGGCATTATTGTCCTCCCTTGACTTTACTACCTAGTTTGACTTCATAGGACATGGCTGCACTAGAACTACTGTTTGCACAGACTGTGAACCAAACAGAAGATGACCAACACAACAAGCTTTTACGTCAGTTCAGTTTTCCCATCTACTAAGTGAATTGTCAGTTATGGCATGGAAAATATCAAAACTAAAACATACATTAATCTAAGCTTGGATCAGTTAGCCAGCTCAACAGGTGGAAGAAGATGCAGAGCTCTGTGATATGAGTTGAGAGATAAAAACATTTGGTCAAGTGATTGGGCATTCAGAAGGGGAGAGGAAGGAGGGGGAAGGCCAGAAATAAAAGGAAAAGGTTTTAGTTTTTGTTGTTTGTTTGTTGTTTTAATAGTTAGTAAACTAACTTTCAAGAGGCAAGACATTTTGATTTTATAAATAAAATACTTCCACAAGTTCCACAAGCTTCAAACTTTATAGCAAAGAACTTGTGCCCATGTTTAATTTTACTGAGGTAAGCAGATCTTTGTACAGCCCTGGAGAGCTGCACTGATGTAAAGCTAATCATTTGCAGATATGTTTGCTGAATCAAGACCTCAATATTGAGATACTATCCTGGAATATCCAAAGCTTGCTCAGGTTCAGAAAGACATTCCCAAAGAAGGGACGTGGATTAATAATACTGAGGCTCAGCTACACTGCATTCATGCCACTCTGTGCGTTTTGCACCTTTCCTCAAAGCAGAACATGGTCTAGCTATTTGTATCTTCCCTGTGTGAAACGTTACTGGCTGTTTTCTGTGTTTCCACAGCCAGAGACCAGACAACTACTGGATGAGCTGGGTCCAAAAGGGAAAGGAAGAATCACCTTGGTAGAACAATTGCTCACTGAAGTAAGTTATTGCTTGCTGAAGGTTCCCTGTCCAACTCTTTGACTGTTTGCTGCATGAATATTAGCCTGGCATGAGACATCAACTTTATGCTTAGGAGGCAACATCCTTGAAATACAGCTGGCTGTCTTCAGATTGAAAAGAGCATTTTAGAGAAGAAACAGCCTATTTTACACTTACATATGTTCTCCCCAAATTTCTGTTTGTCTGGTGCATAAGGCATTCTCCTCTGGGTTTGTCAAGGCCACACAGAAATAATATATTAATTTTATAGTTTAGGGTCAAGTCCTCTGTATAGCAAAAGCAAGCACAACCTCTACTTTTTGCTATGTGGGAAGGTGCATCCTGAATGTGGGATCTAGTTTGACAGCTCATTATATACATTTACTCTGGCTTTTGGCAAACATTTTCAGAAGAAACATGAAGAAACGATGCCACATGGTTTGAACATTTCTGTCTTGAGTGTCAAATCCAGTTTCCAATTTAAAGTGGCACAGTATTAAAGCAAGGTGGGAAGCTGAAGAAGCTTTATGGCTCTTAACAGTTGACCTCCCCTCTCTTGTGCATTCTAGGGAGCCGATCCAAACTGCACCAGCAACACGGACCGACCTGCTCTCACAGTTGCTGTCCTTAACAAGCGCGCGGAAGCGATCCCCCTTCTTGTGCAGAAAGGTGCTGACGTTAACCAGCAGTCAGGACTGTAAGTGAGCACTGATTCTCTGCCTTGGGTCTCTTGAAGTTTTACCAGAAAAAATCTCTGTGCTCCAATTGGAGAGAGGATTAACCTCCCACCCCTTGTCTAAAATCTGTAGTTAAGGAGCAGCTTCCAAAGCCAAATTTTTGTTTTAAAAAACAAACCTACAACTGCACAAAGATAATAGTATTCCCTTTGGTTGCCAGCTTTGAAGATTTCCTGACGTTTCTGTTAGGAAAGCTGCTGTTCTATTCAAGGCCTTCTACCAGCCACATTAACTGATATGATAAACCACACTAAAGCCCAACAAAAACAAAATCATGAGAACTCCTCACTTATTCTGTATCTTCCTATTACTTTTCCTATGTTTAATTTGCTAGACTGCTTTTCCACTTACCAGGACAGTTTCTTCAGGTGATAAGTATGTTGCTTGTTCCTCCTACACAGGCACAGCAACACTGCTCTCCATGAGGCAGTTCTGCTTGGATCCGAGGGAGAGGAGTGCATCCGAGTCCTTTTAGGGTAAGCGCTGTAGCTGGACCACTAGCTCAGCAACAGGCAGCCCAATACTGAAGAGCCAGAGCCTGCTCGGGGCTCAGCGCTCTTATCTCACAGTTTTGTCCCTTCAGGGAGAGGCATCCAGAGATTCTGAAGTTACTCTGCATCAACATTTACCTACAAGCCAGTTGATTAATTCTAGGGACTCGGAATGAATTTTAGTGGTTTAAAACAATCTGTTCTTTATTTACAGCTGCAATGCAAGCACAAAAAAGAAGAATGCAAAAGGGCAATCGGCATATGATTTGGCTGTTGCAGCTGGAAATAATGAAGTTATTGCATTGTTCGTAAGTAAGCTTGGTCAGGGAACGTTGGACAAACTTCCAAAACCTGGGAACATTGATCTTGTCAGTTTGTGATTGCGAACGCCTTTTCCCCAAGATGGAGTTGAAGGTTCCGAGTTTAGGAGCACCTAAGCAAGCGCACACATCCAATTCTGTCCACAGACTTCACAACCCTGTATGATCAACTCGGGCCCCGTAACAGCAAAATATTTTGTACAAGATTTCCCCCATTCCTTCCCAGCAGTTCAGAGCACAATTCCTCAATCACTGCGCTCAGGTCTGCAATGTTTCTTTTCCTTCCCAAACCTGTGCAAGGACAGGGATCAACAAAACCTTCCAGGGCACAAGGATATTTTAAGGAGACCTGATAAACACTGCTTAAGACAGCCTGATGCTTGAGCAACAGCACTGCAAGCTTACTTTGATTAGCTTATTTTCCATTTTGAAGTTAAAACTGCATTCAGCGCAGCTCATTGCATTAAAGGTCAGATTCTTTTCCTCCAGAAAACTGAATAAAATTACTTTGCTGTTTTACCTTCAAGGTTTATTTACAAATACATCAACATGAGACAGCAGCCGTCTACAAAAAAAAGTTTACAGAGATACCAGGCGCACTCAGATTTGGTGGAATTAGACATTATTAGCCACAATCCTAAATCCCTGAAAGTTTTAAAACTGCTTCCCCTTTTTATTTCCAAAAGTATCTAAAAGCATTGGTATATTCAGTTAAAAATGGAAGTGCCTGCCAGCTCATGCCAGAAATGAAAAAAACAACCAAAAAACAACAATTAAACAAACAAACAGCAACAACAAAAAAAAATTACAAAAAAACCCCATGTATAGTAATCCTTAATTAGACCAACAAAAAGAATAGGAGAACCCCTGCAGGAAAAGATTCATGTATGCAGTGCATCAAACTCCAGGTAATTCCTGGACAGACTCAAGGTGAGTGAAGCAGAATTCAGTCTGCTTCTCTCGGAGATGGCCATTCTGGAAGCAGTCTCGGGAAACACAGCCCGTCACCTGGAAGTGGCAGTGCCAGAGCACACATACAAGATAGATGTCACTGGCAAGCGAGAAGCCACCGTAGCCTAGAAGTCCAGATTCTTTATTGCATGACGCACGATATTGGCTGCATCTTGAACCTCATTCATCTTCTGCGAAATTTGTTTTTTCTGCAAAGAATGAAAATACCACATTACTGTCTACCACTTGAAGTGAACATCGTCCAGCTCCAAGGGGAAAGCGGGCTGCATCTCCCAGCACTTGCAAACGGGGATATCCCTGATACCCTTAGGTCTGTACATCTCCTGCTGGTCCACAGATTTAATGAGCGGTTAGCGTGGATCTCTGCAGATCCACATCCCCTTAAAAAGCCGGTTAAGGTATATCTCGGCATCGCTAGTTTACCGGTTGGGCACAATGACCTTAAAGCTCTCTTCCAACCGAAACTATTCTGCGAGCCTAAATCACGTTGGCAGCGCTGTGATAAGGAAACAAACGGCCAGCTAAACAGCCCCAAGTCTAGAGACTAAATAACTCTTCCAGCGTCACGGGGGTGTAGAAAAACATCACGGTGCCGATGTGTACGTACAACTGCATTTTTCATTCGTTCTTTGTCCAGCTTCAGGAACTCCTGCAGCGTCAGGTTAGCAGGATCCTTCTGAAGGGAGAGAAAGGCGCAGCCCGCGGAGTGCTTTCTGTGTTCCTCCCTGAAACGGGAGAAAGAAAAA
>NW_009728124.1:0-12509 GCF_000703405.1 Apaloderma vittatum | reverse complement strand
TTTGTCACTGAAATACTCTTCATACAGTAACCTCTATGAGGAAAAAATAAATAAAATATTTAGTAAGCTGTTTGCCACCTGAAGCTAATTTCTTCCCTTATTTTAAGTCTCAGGACAACAGAGTAAGAAATAGTTCATTCGGTTATTCTTAATTGCATTATAGCTAGGGAAACAAGCACTCCACCCATTTTGAATGAAATTCCTGTGGTAAGGGCCATCACTGGGTAGTGCTGAAAGTTTTACTAAAGCTTAAAGTATCCTTTAAAAATAAATTGATAGTGGCACAATGATCAGTAACTCTTCTCCCCTTGAATTTAACCAATCCCTACTGAAACATCTAAAATGAACCTCAAAAGAAAGTCATGGAAGCCTCAGCACTTCAGCAGAGCCTGCAAACTTTGGATCATCTACGCAAACTCGTTTGGAATAATGTGCTAATTCTGACATAGGAGACGACAGGTAGTGGCATCCAGGCAAAGCTTCCACCCAAAACTATAAAATATATTTCACAGGCACCATCTTGTGTATTAAAATTAAAACCACATCCAACTAAAAGCACATGGAAATGGTCACCACAGACAAGTCATATTACACGCACGCATACAGAAGTAGTATACAATAAATAAGCAAACACTGAAAAACTTTCAAATGGTCAAAAAACTGATTTTCATGTCAATGTAAACTGAACCCTCTGAGATAAATTAGTGTCACTTTTCTGCATGATACCTAAACCATCATAGCATGTGCTTCCCAATTGCCTCGCTTTTAGTAAGATACATGCTGCACTAACAGATCACTTCCCAAGTTCTACAACTCTAATTTTGGAAATACCAGGATTGTCCTGATCTGCAGTTTGGTATAGCTGACATAGACAAACCATGCAGTCCTGCTGGGAACTCAAAGATGCTATTGCAAATGTCCTACTGCTGTAGAAACACTTCCAGATACAGCTTCATATATTTTGTGGGGTTTTTGTATAGTCACACAAAGCTTCCGCATCAAAAAAGTTCCAGTTAGGCAGTTAGAGTTTAATGATTTATTCAGCAATGCCCTGGGATGCGGACAGAATGAAAAAAAAGGAAGAGGTAGTCACCTCTCCCCAAAGCCATGAGGCACAGGAGAGCTTGGCATATTACACGCACATGCATCAGTAATTTGCTTTATTTGCTGACAAAATTTCACCAAAGGCTTTAGAGAGAGGATCCTCTAACAGTTTGCTGTGGCCAACCAGTGAAAATACTTTTTGCCTCGTCCACATGTCCTGCTGATTCACAAAAGGAAAAAGAGGCAGGGATTATAAAATGAGGGAAAAGAAAAGGCAAGATTCTTCAGAAAAATCTACCCTGTGAAAGGCAATTTCTTCTCTATTTCCTAGTAAGACAGAAGCGCTGCAAACAGCTAATCACTGGCTGAGAGTTGTTATCAAACAGCCCCCATTTTATGAATTATGTCAAATCAACTATCCCAGTCACTAATATATCCAGCCCGTCACATACTTGTAGCTTTCTTGGAAAATATTCTGATCGTAATTTAAACCAGTACTCCTTTACCAGTATATTCTGTTGCCCCAGCTGTTTTCAGAAGACAAACTGCTAAAATCCTCTTAGAACATGATCATTTTGCTTGTACACAGCCCATGGACCACACCAGGACTCACTACCCACAAGAGCCATGATCACCTAAACATCATTTTAATGGGGAAAAACTGAGAGACAGTTACACCTGAGGCAATTCTAATGTTTGCCTACAGAAAAGAGCCCTTGTCAGGACAGGCCATCAGTTCAACATCAAAAGTAACAAACAGGGCTAAGACACACATCCATTTAATTCTTAAAGTCTGCAGGAGCTCCTCATCCTGCCATGTTTGCAACAAAACAAGTTTCAATCACGCAGTGCAACTGAGCTCAGGAAAAATCCACTCAAACAAGAAAAATATCAACAAGCTCAGCCTTGTAACCGTGCTGCAGAGCCAACAGTTGGAGCAAGTATTCTGAGAACTTCTTGCCTGGCAATGCCCCAACACATTCTGATTCGGACAATTGCAAAACCAATCTCATATCCCTCTGTAAAAGTTGAAGGCTATTTCATACGAAGATGTGCCAAAGTGTTCAAGGCTTTAGCACACAGAATACTACTGTCAGCCATAGAACATCTGCTATTCGTAGCACTAGTGATTTACAAAGGTATGGGAAATATGCAAAAATGGAGAAAAGGCTAGTGATATTTATATTCCAAGGGAAAACTGAATAAACCTGTATTCTTCAATGTGTGACTTGTTGGGTCAAAAAAGTTAGCTAAAGAGGGAACTGACATCTAGACTCTTAAATCATGCATCTAAGTAAAGTAAGCTATAATAAACTTGCACCATGTTGGCTTTTCTACAGAAACAATACATATTTGCATAAATTTATTACCAGCCACGAGCAGGTAAAAAAGCTGCTCCCACAGGGCAGCCGATATATTTTAAGCTCAAACTATGAGTCTATATCACCAAAGTGGTAAAAAACCTACCAGTTTGCCTACAGCTTCCTTTAGGAGGCTAGAACTTAAGACCTGGCAATCCATTAGAAAGGGACTATTTATGGAAAACCTCTCATCTTAAGTAGCCGGTCTCAGCAGGCAGCTTAGCTATTTTCCTTCCATCTTAAATGCGGGCATCTGCTCCAAAAAACAATTGCATTATATCAGTGAACTAGCATCAAGTGTAACTATTAGCTACAGTCAGAATGAGATTTCTGTCCCACTGAAGAAACACTTGAGTCTTCCTCTTTAAAAAAATATATATAAAAAAAGAAAAAAGTATTTGTGTACCTGACCTAAAACTGAGATGTAAAAATGGATATCGGGTCCTTCCTCTGTGGTGTTAAAAGGTCTCCAAAGGAGGTTAAATTAGAAAATGGATGCTAATAGGAGAGCTGGCCTGCCAGAGACCTCTACTTGCTACACAACCTACTTCTGTGCCTACAGTTGTAAAACCAGCTACCTCCCTTCACCTTTTTTTTCACCTCGCAAATGGGAAGGTTACCTTTGGAACTGGAAGAAGTAATGCGCAACAGCACAACCAGGCAGCAGCCCGGCACACACCAGTACCCTGTGTTCATTGCTCCCTTGAACGCACCACAAGCATTTAAGTAAGAGAAGCGCAAAAACGATGGAACAAGAGGCACTAACATCTAACCTTTGCTCTGACGGAAATCTTGTGAAGCGCTGCCTAAGTTGAAGAAATATTTCTCGCACAGCTGACATAAATAGCATGCGTAAGCAGCATTTAGTATCATTAACAGGTGGTCATGGAACTAGTAGTTCTCCATTTCCACACGGAGGCGTGACGCATGTCACTACAGGAATCACCAAGCAGTAACAGCAGATAGAGGCATGATGCAGTTCAAGCACCAGAAAATACATCAGCACTTAGTTTTGGCACTGATATTCAGATGATTAATTCAAGATTTAGGTAATTTTTTCTTTGTTTAAATTATCACATTCAGAATTTATTTGACTTTGAGAAAAGCTAATTTTAAAGATAGAACTCAACTGTTTTACAACATAGTGTGGGCCTCCAAGTAGAAAAAAAATACCCATTTTCCTAGTTTAGCTAACACTGAGTTACACGGATATTAAGCACGTTCACTGTACACAGATGTATTCTGTTCCATTTATCATTTTGTTTCCAGCTTCAGAAATATTTTCCTTGCGTAGCTCGGGTAACGATGCTGCTTATATCCCAACTCTGACAGGTAGGGATATCATCAGCTGTTGGCTAAAACACCCTGCTCAGCTCTCAGTCGGTAATAAGCCTTTCAGTTCACATCTTTAAGATGCCAGAACATTTGACACGGTGATAGTTTCTTCTCCCCTCAAAGTTTCAGAGAAATTGATGAGATGGACAAGCTGCCTCTTCAAGTGCTGCATTTTCAGAGCACTACATTCTGTAGGTGTTAAATTACCTAGCCAAGGCCTTTCCTTAATGAACGTCAGGAGAAGATAGACTGAAGTTCTGCGTTTTACGCAGCTACCTATTCAAAAATTCAGTTCCTCAAAGTAACAGAGGATATTTCAGCAGCTGTGTATTTGTTCAGTTCCTCAAAAGGAAGATGATATTTCCAGAAAGCCCTATTTTGCTCAGCTTTATCAATCTTCATTAATCAATGCAACCACTGAGAAACAGCCTGCTCGGCCACTTTCCAGAGCCACCCACCTCACTACTAGTTGTCTATTTAAAGATTTTCATGAAACTTGATTTGCTACACTCCCATGACCACTCCTTCCAAAACACAGGGGATTACCTAAACATATTACCTACAGGGATCCATGCAGGAAAAAACAAACAAACACCAACAAGCAAACAAAAAACAACCCACCCAAACCTCACTGTCTTAGAATTCCTAGAACCTCTGGAGGACCCAGTCACTCCAGCCCACCTCAGAGAAGATGATGAGCCTTAACAGCACTAAACCTCTTAAGGAGAATCTGCCATTTGTTTTATAAGTTATAGAAACTGCAGGGATATGAAAAATTATGACTCTAGTCCAAGTACAGAAAAACAGATTGGTTTCCATCGCTGCTTGATTTTACCATAGTACGGTGATACAGGAGGTTGCAAACTCTACTGGCAATGAAGCTTAGCAAATGAAATGAGATTTTTTTTTCCAAGCTACACAAAAGTTCTAAGCAGTTTTTAATTTTGACATGAAATTTCTTTAGCAATTATGTAGATGATGAATAGCTACTCTTTGAAAGGCACTTAACTTACGATAACAAGTTGAAATTAACATTAACATGAAGTATGAGGCAAAGAATGTCCATGCTCTCCATCAACAGTTATCAGCACTTGTTATTTTGGTTTTATTAAGGTACTTTTGAAAAGATCTCCTTAAAACCATGAAGTAAAGTACCATTTCAAAAAGGAACCTCAGATAGAATATATCAAAATGAACAAAGAGAGATTAGATTTTAGTTTTATACTCCTATTAATTCTGTTTTACCCACAAGATTTTGTCTGTAATAAAGTGGTTTAACTTACATTTTTCTATAGCTGCCATTTACCCAAGAAGGGCAAGTCTGGTTAAAAATTAAATGTATTTGTTTCTTGTCTGCATTATAAGTTTATAGTTGGCAGCATGCTAAAAGAGAATGAAAAAGCCCTACAGATTAGACAAGCTGTTTTCTGAAGTATTTAGCTGCTTGTAGGTATGCATCACCACACTACCTTGAGAGGTTTTCTAGGTCAACGTAAAAAAAACCTGTAAAAGTGCAAGTGCTCCAAGTATCATTCGATGAAAGAGAGATCAAGTTAAGGGGCACCACACAAGGTAACAGTGTGTTTGTTTACAGCAGAGTGCCATGACTAGACTAAACTTGCCTCATGCTTTGAGGTGCCTAAATATTAACCGATACAGCTACTTTTGGGGACTAGAGTATTCGCTTTTCCTGCTGTCTCCAGTCAGGTTTCCTTCTCTGTTGCCAGGTCAGCATAAAATATTTGAGTCGTAAAATCCTTTCATTCACAAGTTTATGCTGAATAGCATCAAACAGCAGGCTCAGCACTTGCATTCTGCTCTGCACAAAGGAATAAACATTACTTATATAGCTCAGCTGAAACAAATTTGATATAAAAATGCAGAAGACGGAAGGTTAACACATTTTTAGGGTCACAGGGTTTTATGGCCCTCTCTTGAAGGTCACCTGAAAGTGACACAAGTACACCGAATTCAAAATTAAGTATCAGACTATATTTACGATGATTTTAAACACCACAAATCCTAAAATAATGTAACTTTTATTCAACTGCTAAACTCTTCTAATTCAAAAAGGGTTAAAAAAAAAAGTCACATTCACCATCACCGATACACCTTTAGCACATGAATTAGAAGTGAAGGTGAGGTAAGGACAAAGTGAATGCTTTCACATACCACAAAAAGCCTTAAAGAGTTTGAGGAAATACCAAATTTCAGTTTCTCTCGTAGAACAGTTGTATACTTCTTCCCCCTTCCAAAATATAATCTCTGAATGTTTACTCTATAAGTAGTTTTCCTTCTAATTATATGTTTCAAATGCTTCTATTCTCAATTATGAATTCACTTTAAAATGGTGGATTTAACTCAGTGCTGCAAAACAGCAGAGGCACACGTGTGAACCATGTAGCAACAATTGATCTCATCCAACTACAAAGTCCAAAATAAACAAAACTAAAGGAATTCAGGATCATTATGCAAGTATGAAAACACTTTTTAACATACTTTGTTTGAGGTAGTAAAGTTAAGCCTATTTCAGTGTATTTTATACGCCCAGTTTCAGTAAAAGGTAATTTAAAACCCCTGGGGAAATGCATGCAGATTGTGATTACGCACTTTAAGGAAAACAGTCTTTAAAAATCTCATAGCATTAAGCACACCAACTTTCCACTGCATATGCCTCTGTGCAAGCATCGTACTATGGTTACATGCTTCAGTAAACTCTTTGTTTGCTGAAGACGACCTGCAATCTTCTGAAACACAGAGAAAACATCATATATGAAACAAGACTACCGAAATCCTGCTCGTTTATGAAGAACTTCCATCTGTTTCCTGCAGTTTACATGGTTGTGAAGGTACAGCCAACAACAGCAACTTAATCGTATAAGAACAGAAAGACAAACCTGGACCTGCTGAAAAGCCTTCAGTCTCTTCTTGAATCTAGAAGGTAAAACAAAATCACATCCTCGAGCTAGCAATGCCAACTCCTTCCTTAGATCGGGATCTTGCCGCAAAGAAATCTCCTTTATCCTCATGCTTTCGGATTTCATATAACGTCTCTGTGTGCCAGTCCAGGCACTCGAGTCCCAGTAAATAGCAGAGCTGTTGTATTATCACACAGTGCCACTTAAAGCAGCAGCTGCGCCCAAGTTCTGTGATATTATAAGAGCCAGCTCAACTTCGCCTGCTCCATACATTAAAGGGAACTTGGCTGGAATCGCACAAACAGATTGGAAAGTCACTTTGGGGGCCTGCCCTTGCGTGCATGCATTCCAAAGTCTAAATGGGACAGTATGGAAAAAACCAAACCTGTTCGGAGGAGCATCTATAAAAGCAGCTTCCAATTTTAAAAAAGCAAGCCTTACAGGAATGCAGAGAGGCCAGTCGTGGTCATTTTGTAGCTTCCTCCTCCTCCCATCCCCCTCAGCTTCTTCTGTCACAAAACACTCACTGTCTAGCTTCAATGAAGTACCTCACCCAAGGATAAGGCTTATTATACAGCAATTAAATTCCTTTTAAACTCTTCAGTCCTTTAGAAAGAACCCTTTTACGCTGGGAAAACGAAAACCACAGAACAAGCTGCAGACAAGACTTTGTGAGTGGCTCACATAGCTTAAAGAAATAAATATAATTTTTTTTTGCATTCATCTAGATCTAGGTTACTGTATCACAAGAATCTAACCATTCAAATGCCAAGGCAGAAAAAAGTAGCAGAAGTGAGGTGAATGTTACCACCACATGATGCTTTAAATAACATTTTAAAGAAAAATGACATTAGAACTATCAACATTGTAGCAAAATCTGAAAAATATTGACAGGATAGATTCTTAGTGGATTTTTTTTTTTTGCTTCCATAGGAGTTTTATAAACATTAACATCCACATACTAGGTTGCATACCTATCACATTGCAGTAGCACTAACTTTAGAGTCAGCTACCACTCTATTTTCAGTTTATTGAATCTGAAATACATTTTATGGGAGGGTGAGGCCACAGCAATATTCTTCACAGAAACAGAAACCTGATAAGCTTTTGTGGAAATTGAAGTTACCTTCTGTCCTTCCGCCTTTACAGTTTTAGATACCTTAATTAATAACCGGTGAAGTTTCCACAGTCTAAATGCCTATACCTTTAGCATAGCAATCTTTAGGAAATGCTTCTATTCCGATGAACCTTTTTCTCAAATACCACCAATTACAGCTATGGCTATGGCAACTCTCGCTATTCTAGTTCAAGCTGTGAACGCTCCAGTGACCCCAAATTCTCTAAGATACTGGCATATTGCCCATTTATTATTTGTACTTTGTCATGCACAAGTTTATTTATGATCAGCATTAAAGGAAATATCTGGCCAGTTACTCTGTTTTCATCCCTCATGCCTTAAATAAGGCCACTTTCTCAATAACAGAAAGATGTCCAGAGCCCAAGAAACATTAAAACAACTCCTTCCCCACTAAAGTTGAGATTTCTCTTACTGTATATTATTTTACCCCCATGCTGTGTTATCTATAATCTTTAGCCCTATTCATCCATTCATAGCTATTCTGTCATGTAACAATATATTAAAACTGCACAGTAAATATCCTCATAAGATTATGAAGGAAACTATAAAAAAGTTTTAGTTTGTCACACGCTGTTAGAAAGTAAATTATAAAATCAAGAAAACAGGCTTTCTGTCAGTTTAGTATCCAGTTCCTCCCCCACCCCCTGCTTCTTTATTGCAACTCGTTATGAAGATACTGATTCCTTTCGGAAGTGGGAGAACAAGAAAGGAATTGAGAAGACAAGAGTCAGACGTTGTGGTTGGCATGACCACGCTATCGAACTGCATCGAGCAAAACTGGCTGTCATTCACTGTCTTTTAGGAAGATCAAATCAACCAACCTGTGATAACCCTCGGGCCAGAGGGAAGCCAGCAGGGAGCTGGGGACACAGCACACAACAGCAGCATGCCTGGAACTCGAGACGAAGGAGCGAGGTGTTAGAGTAGGAGAAGAATCCCACTCTGGCAGCAGATGCCCATTCCAGACCAAGAAGGGGAAGGTCAGGAAGGTTGTATTGCAAGGCAGACTGCATGTCAGGTTAGGGAAAATAGGCCTTTACTTAAAGGAAAGGTACCTCCACACCCAAGTTGCTTTCTGTTTTCACCTCTTTATATCAGGTGCTGCATTCTCCCATTCACAGTCTTGCTTGAGGTTGCTCTAGTGTGGCATTAGGTGACTGACTGCCACATGGAAAGCTAACTTAAAAAAAATGCAGCTCCAGTCCACCGAAGATGCCTCAGTAAGAAATCAGTGCTCTAAACTGCATTTTGCAAAGAGTTGCAGATTTCCTCTCTTTTTTCAAATGGAAATCAGAGTCCACCATCTCTTAACCAGCATATTAGGTTCACTATCACGAATACTCTGTATTTCATTGTCATAATATTACTTCACTGCCTGAGGTAACTGCCAAGTCAATCCCACTGTTAGCCTAATATTGGTTTAACGCTACTGTCACTAGTGTGGTTTCAAATCTAGTGGTTTTTTACATACCTGTGTGCAGGACAGCTGTCAAAAGTTCACAGGTTGCAATGTATGAAGAATCTACATTCAACTGAGTATTTTTTTGCACTAAACTGTAGGAACTAAGTAAACTTGCAGCTATTAATCATCTCCTTTTTACCATGTGAACAGAAAAAGGTTTTGCACTGCCAAATTTAAGGTGACTGAGCATTTGTAAAGCAGTGTGGTCAAGAACCCTCTGAGATCTGTTTTAACTTTCTCAGTCATGAATTAGCCACAGAAGAAAGTCAGCTTCCATCCAGATCGAACTAGAAGCGTTCAGGTGCAACATTACATTTATTCTAAATCTGAATTCTCTCAAATGAAAGCTAAGGCAGAAGTCTTTCCTGGGTGAAGGGCTGGATGCCAGCCATGAAGCTGTTCAGCTTATTATTAGCTACATAAACAGAGGGAAGATGCATGCTCAGAGTTTCCTTCCAAAGCTAAAGATACACACTATGAATGGATCTTACCTAAGGGACTGTGGCTAAAGAGTTTACCACTTTCAGAATTCTGAATATACACAAGAGCAGTGTAGTATTTGTGTGTCTTTAACATAAAAGTATTCCAGTTAGACGAAGACAAGTATCACCAATATTTTGCTTAATGTGGAAGAAATGGAAACCTGAAGACTACCTCAAAAATCTTTAAGCCTTTGCATACAAAAAAGCAATTTCTTGTCAGAAGCATATACTGACAGAAAATTTTAAGTCTTCAGAGATTATCTCAAATCTTTGAGAAAAAACAAACCAACAAAACCATCTCAGCATCACAGAAAGCTTCCAAGAAAATAAGTTAAATATGTAATAAGATGCATTCACCATACAAAGCCTTTAGTTGCCGGGGTCCAGTCTTCAATCCAGTCACATGCGAACTACGACGACAGAAATTTTGTTTGGCCTTTGGAGACAGTTTAAATAAGGTTAAATGAGCCAGCCCAATGACAACAGCACGCAACTTAATGGAATCCCTCAGCCTGCGATGCTGCAGAAATTAAGAGTGGTTCCTGGGTTAACTATGGAAAGAGACCTGGTGCTACCTCCACAACAGTCAACGCATAGGGTTATGCAACTAGTGCAACACTTTCCAAAAGTAGCTTGACTAAATTAGTACTAAAGATAGATTTCTGGTGTCTGAAGTGGAAAAAAGGCACTACTAGAACAAGCAAACAGTTCAGGAAAATATACAAAAAAAGAAGTCAAGCAGCTAATGATGCTAGGCATAACAAAGCTACTATGAGACAGGAGCGGCAAAGAATAAATTACATGAACATACTAGAAGAAAGACAAAAGAAAGCAGCTAATTCTTTGCTAGACTAAGAAAACAAGCAAACAATACAACCCCCCCCAAAATGATGGGTTCTTTTTCACCTCAGTCTTCATAAGAGATTGTGACTAGACTATCACCATTATTTATTATCAAGAGTTATTTCTAGACCAAATAATCCAAACTTAGCCTTTGATATACTGAAAGATGCCAGAACTAGATATGCCCCATCACATAAATATTTGGTATTTGGCTCCACAGCCAGATTGAACTTACTACGTCAAAGCTCCACAGCCAGATTGAACTTATAACAAACCTAACCTAACTTCTGTAAAACACATTGCATAACAGCAGATGCAAGTGACATTGCACTTCAGTACTTATAAAGTGGATTATTTGTATTAGTCTACAGATCTTTAATTTACTACTGCAGACCAGTAATAGCCTGTGCATCATTGTTGTAACAGCAGTTCTCAAGTCAGTGAGTAAAAACTAAGATTAGAAGGTAATGGCCATCTCAGTCAGACTTGATTTTATATCATAAAAAGGGAGGAAACACAGCTTAGGCTTGGTAGCACCTACAGTACCTTTCTGTTTAACACATATATAGCAATGCCTAGTGCTGACATAGTCTAAATAAATGAATGAGGAATGATAGTGCTTCTCTTTGGAAAGAATTCTAAAACTGCCCCTCAAGTCCTCAAAAAGGCCGTCACAGGGGAAAACCTCTTTAAAGCAATGGACTAAAGTCTCAGTTCAACTGTGTTATTTTTACATTATTATGAGCAATGAAAAACACACACATTCCCTGCTTAGGAGACTATAGTACACAGGAAAATTTAGTGATCCTGAATTTTAGTAGAGCAGGCACTATAAAACATTACATGTCTAGAGAATGGGAAAAATACCAGAATAAATGGGAAGTAGCAGAGCAAATACTGCTTTTTATCCATATAACCACCTAAGCAATAAAGAATATTAACATCTATTGACAAGGTGATGCACTCAAGGATGGGGAAAACCCACTGTGATAGTGACTTTTTCAATCCCAAATTCAGAAATACTGATTTTTATTCTCACTTCCCCTGACCTCTGGCTCTATCCTGAAATAAGGATGCACAAGGTTGAAATCTCTCCATCCTCATACTGATGGATAAGGAAAGGGATTTAATGGGATCCCAAACAATCAGTTTTCTCAGTTCTTCACTTACCTATCTTGCTGCTTGCTAGTAACTTCCCATTTCTAACTGCTTTATATGGGAAGAAAACAAGAGGACAACACACTTGTGAACTGAACAGAATAACTAAGTATTAGTAAGCATCCCTAACACTCCTTTGAACGAGTCACCCCTTTTCAGCAGCCCACTGACGAAACCTAAGGGAGATGACATCTACAATGTCTAGATCACAGAAAGCATCGAGTTATTATGGACATACCCAGCTGCCCAAATTGCTTAAAAAAAGCTCTTGACAGTGTTTTGAGTATGGTGTGCTGATCCTTTAGCCTTGGAAGGAATTTGTAGTGCCCATCTTCAAGAAGGGCAGGAAGGAGGATCCTGGTAGCTACAGACCTGTCAGTCTTACCTCAGTGCTGGGAAAGGTGATGGAACAAATAATCTCAAGAGCCATCACAGAACAATTAAAAGCCAACAGGGAGATCAGGCCCAGTCAGCATGGATTCATGAGGGGCAGATCCTGCTTGACCAATCTAATCTCATTCTATAACAGGGTGACCTGCTTAGTGGATAAGGGAAAGGCTGTCGATGTAGTTTACCTGGACTTCAGTAAGGCCTTTGACACCATCGCTCACAACACCCTTATGGCTAAACTGGCTGCCCACGGCTTGGATGGGCACATACTCTGCTGGGTGAAACACTGGCTGGATGGCCGGGCCCAAAGAGTTGTGGTCAGTGGAGTTTAATCCAGTTGGCGGCAAGTCACGAGTGGTGTTCCTCAGGGCTCGGTGC
>NW_009728123.1:3381-4049 GCF_000703405.1 Apaloderma vittatum | reverse complement strand
GTGTATATATATATATATACAGAAATATATATACAGAAATATACCTTTCATTAAGGGATATACCTTTCATTCAGGGATTCACAACAAGGTGTGGGTACAACATCTTGCCTAGGAAAGAGAAAGCTCCAAGTATACCTTATTGCAGCCTTTCAGTACTTGAAGGAGGCTTATAAGTAAGATGAAGAAAGAATTTTTACCAGGACCTGTACTGATAGGACAAGGAGCAATGAATTTAAATTGAAAGATTAAAGGAAGAAGTTCTTCCCCATGAGGGTGGTGAGACTGGCACAGGTTGCCCAGAGAGGTGGTGGAAGCCCCATCCCTGGAAGTTTTTAAGGCCAGGCTGGATGGGGCTCTGAGCAGCCTGATCTAGTGGGAGATGTCCCTGCCCATGGCAGGGGGGTTGGAACTAGATGATCTTTAAGGTCGCTTTCAACCTCAACCATTCTATGATTTTATAAAAGCGATAGTTTTCTATGGACACGTCTTTTTATCTGAAAATAAACCTTACACTCAGCAGCAGTTAGGATCAGCAGCCACTCTCTCCCTCTCCCCGCCCACACACACAGTTGGAAAGGATCCACCCTTTCCGTGGAGAATCTGGTCTCTCTTCGTTAGGCAAGAGTGACATCTACTGTCGCCAGGGCCAGCGGCCGCATCGCAGATCC
>NW_009728123.1:0-3350 GCF_000703405.1 Apaloderma vittatum | reverse complement strand
AGCCCATTTCCACTGGCGGTCCCCGACCTCCCCGCGTTAGGAGGACGTGGGTCGGGGGAAGACTCTGCGTGTTTCTGCCCTCGGGTGTTCGGTCTGCGTTGTCGGTTAAACTAAATGAGACTCGGTGTTTTAGTAAATACCAGCAAAACTACCCAAAGTTCTGGCTGATGAACAAAAATTGAACTGGATGTTGCTAGCAGCAAAGCTAAGGCGCGTATGAACAGAGTAGTGCTACTAGAAACTCAAACCCAACGAATCAAGGTGGGATTTCTCACGAGTTGGGGGTGTGTAACCGGAGAGCTTTTTTCATTTTGAAAAAGAGCCTACAAGGAATGGGAATTCAGGTAGTGTACTCAAAACTCCAAGTAAGTCATTTGAAATAAGATTGCACAATCTTGAAGACTAATGATATTAGGATATTTTAGCTAAGAACGTCAGGTTTTCACCCTTCAAAGTGCCTGAGAAACAGGGATTGGACAGACAAGCCTGGCTAGTAAATGGACTCTCTATCTGTGTAAAAGGATTGGATGAGGTCTAGGATGGTTTTGCTGTATCATAGTTTGTCTTCCTCAAAGCAGTCAGATACTTATATATTTCTTCCTCTTGAAGGGGTGGCTCTTTGATCTTATTCTTGATGTTTACAGCTTTCAGACGTCAGAGGATTCATAAGATTCAAGTCTGGGACTTGAAAATCTCTGGGCATGGCACCTGCCCAGACTCTCTGGACTCTCTGGCCTGTTCTACCACTCAGCTGTCTTTATGAGGAAAAGGTTTCTCTTACCATGCTCTCCCAATTCTTCTTCATATAACATTTGACTGCATGACATTTTCGGTTGTTAACTGTGAAAAGGCAGCAACAGAGGGAATAAAAGAAAACACAGGCCTTCACAAACACCAGCTGACTGTGCAAAGGGAAGAGTACACAGGTATCAGCAGACTGGCTCAGCCGCTGCTTGGGACTAAGAAATGTTTGACAAGAGGTGACCGTCACGCCTCGATCTGTACCATGATTTGCTGTTTCACTGTGCATACTCAGTGTTTGCAACTGGTGTCTGCAGTGGTCAAAGATGCCATGTGCAAGAGTTTTATTCTTGTCTTCCAGTGAAAGGACGTAAGGGCAAGTGTGATCCATGACAATGTTTGCTTTTTGTGTGAGCTAATCTTCACACAGCATGAGATCTTACAGGCTTCCTAAACCTAATCTTCCTCACTTTCCATCTAACTCCATGCTTCATTTCCCTGCCTCTCTTGCCATCCCTCTTTCCTTCTTGCCTTTCCACATTCATGTTGGTCTTGGGTTTGCCTAAACAGGACCTCTGCAGCTAAAGAAAAGCAGCAGGTGTGTCCTTATCTACGATGAACGGGGCATGTAATTAACTCACACTGCAAACACAATAAAGGGAAGGGGAATGAGGAAGTAACTTTGGAGGACTCAGCTGAGCTGCAGAAAGATCCGTCAGTAACACCCACCCTTGGCAGAACACACATTCTGAAAAAGAAACCTTCAACAGGGTGTAGTACAAACAAGGCAGGAGGATTTTCTCAATGTCATGCCAGAGAAAGATACAAAAAAATATTGAATCTTTGAAAGCAGAGAATAAAACTAAGCATGAAATTCTAGTTAAGACACAGACTGTGGGTTCCCAAGTGTCCCTGAAATAGATATATGTTCTGTCGTAGTTTCCTAATTTGCCAATAATCCCACTCAATTTAAAGAAAATTAAAAGTGCTACAAATAAAACATACCAAAGACTCATGTACCAATTGCATATCCTGTTGTACAAGGGCCCATGGATATCATAGAATCACAGAAAGCTTTGGGGTGTAAGGGACCTTTACAGGCCATCTAGTTCAGCCCCTCCTGCAGTGAGCAAGGACATCTTCCCTTGGTGATGGCTACAAAGAAAAATAAAATTCCTTTCTCAAAAATTTCTCTTGATTAATGAATTTTTCCCAGATGAGGAATTTATGAGTTTTAAATCTACTTCAGCCTGAGGGAACTCTGTCTTGCCAAGAAAAAAAAACAAACACCAATGAGCCACAGAACAGTTTTCAAGAAGTTTTCTTGCATTCTTCCCACTAACTCTGGGTTACTGCGCAGCAAAAAGACTTCAAAGTTTATGGGACCGAAAATGTGTGGAATTGGATGAGCAAGAGTTAATGTGAACATGAAGCTCCTAATACAGAAGACGTCTATGGGAGAATTTCTTCCTATAAGCTGTGTTTATACAAGTGAATTAAACAGTATTTGGGCACATTTTTTTAACTAGGGTGATCAGAGACACATCCAACCTGACCTTGAATGTTTCTAGGGATGGGGCATCCACCATCTCTGTGGGCAATATCACAACCCTCATAAAAAACACCTTCTTCCTTACATCTAGTTTAAATTTACCCTCTTTTAGTTTAAAAACATTACCCCTTGTCTTACCACAACAGGCCCTGATAAAAAAAGTTGTCTCCATCTTCTGTATAAACCCCCTTTAGGTATTGAAAGGCCACAATAAGGTCTCCCTGGAGCCTTCTCTCCTCCAGGCTGAACTAATTTCAGCATTTTTATACTATTACTATTACTATTACTATTACTATTACTATTACTATTACTATTACTATTTTGATGCACTCCAATAAACAATTACAAGACACGTGGGAAAATAAATTTGGAACAAACATATGTCTTTAGAATATGAACATCTGACTTGCAGAGCTGCCATGCACGGAAGGGTGCGCACTCATGCAGCATGCACCCATATACCCTGCTAGGTCCTGCAGCACACCGACACTCCCCAGGGGGCAAAGATGCTATATTGAGAGAAAAAATCCCGAGGTATTAGCATTTTAGCAGCCTGAGTTTCCCACTGAGCACAGGAAGTAAGCGCTCGGTGCAGGAAGGGGAATGAATGGCCGGAAGAACCATTGCCAAGCTGCCAACTCTCACCAGACAGCAGCACCCTGGGAATTTTATGCAGAATCAAAGGAAAAGGAAAGTTTTTTCCCAAAGGAAAAGCTGTGGGTGTGAATGAAAATACATGTGTATGTTGTACATGGTTTAAATCGCTTTGATGGAAACATTTCAATGGCAGGCCCTTAAAATGTCTCCACAGTGGGTATAAAAGTTCTGTTGGAAAAAGAGGCAGAGGAAAGCAACATAAGAGGAAGGAAGCACATGGCCAATGAAGTCAGAAGAACCCTTATTAAACGGTTCAGGGGCAATTAGTATCCAACCCCTACTGAAAACCTCCTATCAGTCAAAATGAAATCTGGCAAAGACAGATAACATCTTTTAAGTCTCCAGTTATAGGGTTTTCCTGTGATCCTTAGACTCCATTTATTGCAATTCTTTTCTCTGC
>NW_009728122.1:64075-83891 GCF_000703405.1 Apaloderma vittatum | reverse complement strand
CCGGCGGGTGGGCTATACCTGCCTGAAAGCGCTCCTCAGGTTCGCTTTTATGGTCGCCAATAACCTGGTCGCTATTCCGTCCTACGTCTTGTATTTAATTATGCTGCAGCCTCTCCGAGTTTTGGATAGTGAAAGCTTCTGGTATATCGAAGGAGTCTTATTTAAGTGGCTTTTGGCTATGGTGGCGTCCTGGGGCTGGTGGGCAGGATATACAGGTAAGAACGCCGTATTAATTTAAAATATATGAATGTAAAGATGTAAATAAGTGTAGGAACGCAGATGTTTTAGTATGGGGATGTGTAGGGGAACGTCTAAATATAGTGGGTGTGTGGGATGTTTTTCTTTTGGGTTTCTTACACAGATGCATTGTATTTCTGGATTGAGGTGCTGAGCATACTGAAACAGTTTTTTTAAATCGTGGGTATAAACTTACTGTGTGTTAAGTAAGAGCTCCTCAATCAGTATTTTGTCTTAGTATAATCAGAAATACATTTTTTCCTAATTATTGTGGTTGTTTTCTCTTAGTATTACATGGAAAAGGTACATCTGCTCAAAAGAGAGCTGGTTTGTACTGTGCATGGAGCTGACAGAACCAAAGTTTCCTAATATTAAGTCTGTGACTCTTTAAATCATCTCCTCTTGAAACTGTCAGGACATAAGGCTAGGAAGTTTGCAGCAAAGCTTGTGTCAGAAGAGTAGGTCTTCTATTCCTTGCAACAGCGACTGCCTTTTCTGCTGCTTCAGAATGGAGGGAAACAGAGGAAACCTCTCATACAGCTAGCGATACGCAGTGTTTCTCGGCTGTATGGCTCTTCATTTACTGTTAGCAGAGCTAATTACAGAATCCATAGGGTTTTTCCTTGCTGCATGCTTGCTTTGCAGTTATTACTGAACTTATTTTTGCTTGTTAACATTCATAGGCTCATCAAGGTGACAGGCTGAACTGAAATATTAAGGAAGGCTGTAGTCTTGTCCTCGAATGCACTGATTTTCATCCTGCCTGCTGCACTTTGTGCAAGAAAACAGCCATCAGTTCTTTGTATGTGCTTAGTCCTTGGAAAGAGGAGGAAATGAATCTACTGAGCGCAAAATACGAAAAGCCTTCCTAAAATTCTTTCCCTCTCTTCTGCCCAGGCTACATTCACAGGTCTTGTCTGTGTAAGCAAGGAAAAAAACCCCAAAAACGAATGACAGCACACAGCTCTGGAGTCTGATCAGACTCCTAATTAGTCAGAAAGTCAGTGTTGACGCAGACGAAGCGCTCTTTTTGCTAGGCTACAAGAGCTGAAGCCTCTCTGATAAGGTGCCTTTTGGTACCCTGTCGCGTGCCTTTCTGAGACGCACAAAGTTTCTGTAGATACTCTAGGTGAGCTTCCAGATCTTCTTAAGGAGATGGTGGCAGCAGCAAGCTAAGTTCTGGTCTGTCGGGCTAGAGCTGCTGCAGCGGTGCACTGCTTCAAAATTGCCTTGCCTGGTACAGCTCAAGCTTTTCCAGATATGCTGTTTTTTAAAAAAATCTTTTTATATGTTTATATTCGCTCATTAAAAGAAGTCCACATAGTGTTTGCAGTGGCAGGTATGTTTTTGAATGTCTGCTTTATGGCTTGAAGCACAAAAGCCTTCCATAAGGAAGGATTGACTTTCAAGGTGTCGTGTGTTTCATTAATTGGAAATGGGAAAGTTTATGGGCATAATGGTAATTGTTAAAGTCATACAGCATGCAGCCCTGTGGGGATTTGCTGTGTGTATCGAATGTGCTAGTTAAAATTCAAGCTATTGTCCCATGACGATATGGTTGTCAATTTTTGAAAGCAGTTTCCTTGGGATAGCTTTACTGCTGACTGCAGAACTGTGTGGTTTCTTTTGCCTATTGCTTGGAAAGTGGTCTTAGCATGAGCTGCATATCCTAGAGTCTTCCTGAAGCGTCTGTTGAATGGTGTTGCTGATGTATCTTGACAATTTGAAATCCTTTGTTTTACAGTCTTGAAAAGTCTTAGTATGTTTGTTTGAAGTATCACTTACAAACAGCTACACAGGAGTGTTTTCTGGGATGGTGTATGGGTAAGGAGGCCCTTCTTTTTGCTTTTCACTATAAAGCATGGCTTTTGGGGAGGACTTTAAGCAAATGCTTGTACTTACTCAGTTTAAATATATTTTATTTGATATGAACACAATAACGCATTTTATACTGGAAGATACAAAATAGCAGGATAGCTTATTTCTTTGGCCATTCTTGCTTTGCCCTCATCAGTGCTCACCGCCATGTGCAGAACACACCTGGAAAATATATTATTCTGTCTTGAACATACTTAAGAGTAATTTATGTGTCTGTTTCCAGATGGATAGATTTATAAAAGGCTGCTGCTAGGTCCCCTCTTTATATAGAGAGTATAACATAACCAGTTCAGAATTGGAATACTGCTTTGAGTTGATGTCTAAGACTGATAGTGGCACATCTGAAGGAGACATTGCTCCAGAAAACTAAGTCAGAAATAGGCTTCAACATGTTCCATCTTTGCGAAAGTAAATGCAAGATAGTACATATGTATGGGTTCATCGAGAAGATTAAGGATTTTCCTTTTCTTTTAAGTAGCAGAGCAGTTGGGTTTTTTTTGGTGGTGGTTTTTTTTTTGGTTGATTGATTTGTTTGATTTTGTTCCTTATTGAGAGTGTAAGAAGCTAGATAAGTTTACTTGTGTCTTAATTGGAGGTAGTGTTCTGCTCCAGTTGTGTTGAAGGTGCGTTTCAGCTTTTAATTTATTTACTTTTTCCTCTTCCATGCTTGGGTGATCTGTTGAGTGAGAAGTGACAAAAACCATTTGTAATTCAGGACTTAAACTCAGCCTGCAAAGTAGATTCAGGGCAGACTTCCACCCCCTCCCTTGTAAGTTTGTATGTAATGTGTAGGAGAGAGCTCAAGACCAAATGAAGAAAATATGGTGAGTGCTCGGTTTTCCTTCTGGGCTCTGCTGCTGTTGCGTAATTGTTGGTATATTTTATCGAGTAAAGCTGGAAGAACTGAGGCAAACTCATGAACTAGGTCTGCCCTTCTCCCCACTCCCACATAAACCTGTGGGTTTCTGTGAGAATCCTAGAGGATTTGTCGCAGAAATTACATGATCTGTGTCTACATCAGCAACTCTAATCTGTGCTTTTTGATAAACATAGGTGTTTCTGTTTGCAGATGCACTTGGTGTTATGTAAAGAGATATAGCGTATAACTGGACAAGCAAAATAAAGGAAGAAATAGGAGGAGAAACTGCAAAGGTCACTCTGCTTTCCCTAATCTTTTTCTTCTTAAGATGCAACTACAAGAGAGAAATTGGGTATAATTGGTTGCCTTTGATTTTCAAAGGGCAGAATATGATAAATATCTATGTTGTTCTCTTGAACTCTAGAGTGTTTCTTATGAAAAGGAAAACTCTATAAGTCTCTTTTTAGGAAGAATATTCAGATAGCCTAACAGTGTTATTTTATTTTTATGTGCTTTCAGAAAGGCCCCCTCATAATTCTTCTAAACCTTTTTTGAAGGCTTTTTCTATAAATGTATTGTGCTCATTATAGGAGCTGTTCAGTTAGGACACTCGGAATCTGCATATTAGTGTGATTTGAAAGGCACCTTTGAATAACACTTCTAAATATTTTCCTGCGCTTGTTGGGAGATACATTCTAAAAAAAGCAAACTCGAGAGTGCTTGATCTTTTGTTGGCAAGTACCTTTTATTCCTCCCTATACTATAATTTGTCATTTAATATACAAGTAAACCAGAAACCAGTGCAGTAGATGTCACATGAAGGGGATGGCGCATACCTGTGGTGATGAATTTCTGATGACCTCCTGCTCACAAAACTTGTTTTAAAGCAACTGTCTTCTAGATTTGAACTTCTTTGGGCACGTAACTACTGCAGACTGAAGTTTAATATCTCTGCATCTAATCAAATTGCTTAAAATAGGGCTGCTAGAGAAAAGCTTGCTTTGCTTAAATGCACTTAGACAAACTGTTTTGTTGTCTCCTGCTGTCTAGATGCAGGAGTTAGCATTAGCCTATGAGAGTGGTGTTGCAATTAGAAGTCTCTAGGACAGCACATCAGTCGTTTAGCAATTCAGTCCTTATACTCATGATGCTAATCTTGTGCTTCGCTCTGCTTGGCACAGCTCGGTCTCACTCGGGGGAGCATTGGTGTGTGTCCAGCCCATACCTCTGGCTTGGGCGCGGGGAGGAGCTGGTGGGGATGAGTCCTGTCCGCAGCGACCATCAGGGCTCTTCTGCCCGTTGGAGCACCAGAGAAGTGTTGCAGGTGGTCAGCAGGGCTGCATGACTCTTGGGAGAGGTTTGCTTGGAGTATTTCATGCTCCAGCCAGGGGGAGGGCAGCTTGACAAAACCACTAGTTTCAGCTTCTTGCTGCCGCACACGATCTTGCAATAACGTCGGGCAGGTTACTGTGCTGTGGGCTCATGAAAGGAGGAGTAATACACCTCTGTGATGACACACAAAAAGTCTTGCTGCTCTGAGTATGCTTACTAGTATAATGATGCAGTGCTTAATAAAAAGTGAACTAATCCTGTAGTATTGCCGGTTACTGTTCTGTGTCATCTGGGAAGGTGACATTTAAATAGTGTCTGTTAGAATATTCTAATTTTGTCAAGTTAGGTGAATTTTCCTTTCCTTGTTCTTCGGTATTCAGCTAAGCAGAGTAAAATTGAGGTTGGGTTTTTTAGTTGTGCTCTCCTTCCTCTCACATGAGATGTTTTAAAATTTAATGTCTTGTTTGTATGTATGATTAAATGACCACTCTGTATATAATTTTTTCAGCAGCCCTTTTTTTCTCTCATTCAAAATATTCTTTGTTGCCGTTTCATCAGTCAACAGTCTCGACTCCTCTAATCTTCTAAGAAAGTGAACATTTTTGTCTTCCAGAACCGTAAAAGACACAGGTGGAGTTGCTGTGACAACACTTCCTCGGTGCAGACAGCATGTGCTGCCTGCGCTGCTTCTCATGATAAGTCGGCCCCTCTCCTTGGGCAGGAAGTGCAGCAGAAGCTGGAGAACAGATAATGTAAATTTTTGCCCCAAATAAGGCAGGAGGTGTTATTTCAGGAGACCTGACTATGCCTGTAACCCTGTCATCATTTTCTACCCTCCTCTGTTTCTAGTTTGATTTTTGACTGCCAGTACTTTGTTTTTGGGACTGGTCACTACTCTGAGGACTGGGCAGGGAGTGGCAGGGAGGAAATGACTCATGGTTTTGAGGTCAGACAGTGTGTGAAATGGAGAAACAAAATTGTTCTTGTTTTGTGTTTTCTTTGAATGTGCAAAAATACCTGGTGTGACTGAGTAGGTTTGGATAGCAACACACCACACAGAAACTTTTGGCTTATGCTGTGGCTGTGTGTTGAGTTTCTGGATAATCCCTGGCTTAAATGCAGTTTCCCCTGATGTGTACAATTTATGCGTAGGTTATGCTGAAATCAAGCAGGGATATTTGAATTGATTTTGCTGTTTGTAGGAGGAAGTTTATGTGTAGTTTGTGAGCTGTCTTGATAAGAAAAGGTCACAGTTGAACAAGTTGGGGACATTGGAGCTGTTTTTATCGTGGCCTCAGAGCAAAGGCTCATTGTGCTTTGCGTAAGAGGAGGTAAGCAGTACAGTGAACTTGCTGTCAGCTTCTTTGAGCAAGTGATGTGTCTGTACAGAGTGCTGTACAGTGACCCTTGTCCTATTTTAATAATATGTAAAATCGCACCAGGAAATTCCCATCTCTCTTTTTTGGAACATGAGTTACAGGCTTTACTGTACTTCTTTGTTGTTCATCTGGCGTAGCAGTAAAGCTTATCTTTCATTTTCTTATTGTGTCATTTAACTGTAAAGGATCGTTCCAAAAGATTAGGTATTGAAATGCTCTCTGAATTTTGTTTTTAGAAAGCTGCTGTCTTCTGGCACAAAACTTACACTCTTGTTTTTTTGCCAGTTGTTTGTTGTTATGTATGCCCTCCCCCCCTTTTTTTTTTTCTAAAGTGAGTTATTCTCTGCTCCTGTTTCATGTGCTCTGGACGATACAGAAACAACTGGAAGCCTGCCGAATCGGTCACATCTGCCCAAGGATAGTGAAGAAGAAATTATGAGGCATACTTATAGAGAAAGGTGTAATTATTTACTTTTAAGTCAGGAGTAGCTGTGAGATGCTTCTGAGTTAGCTTATGTGCTAACAGCCAAAGGAGGACAAAGTTTTGGCAGTCCTGGGTTTTATTCCTTCTTATGGCTGAGTTTGCTATTTTTAGGATGTATTTTCATTCCTCCTAGTTCTTCTCGGCCTTTGTTTTTAGGGTATCTGTTCACGCTAGTTGTCTTAGTGCTCCCGTCATTGCTGGTGGAGTGCTTGGAAGGGTATAATTGAGAATACCTCGGACATGTGTCTCTGTTCTTTGTACCTTTTATTGAGTTTGTTTTTTGTTATTTGTTTCTTGATGGCAGGCTTTTAGGAAATAACTACAGGAAAGCTTTTGTCCAGCTCTGATTTGGAGAAGCAAAATCTTAGGTGGTTAAATTCTTTGTGCACACATTCTTTGCCGAGTGTATGAAGGAGGAATTCTTTTCCACTTTAACAACGTGATCACGTCTCTATTGGAACGTGTCAGAGATGGTACTTTGTCAGAGATGCAATTTCATATTCTCATTTAATATAACTGTTCTAAAGCATAGAAATTTTAGAGCTTTTCAAGAAAAGTGGAGAAAAATATGGATGCTTGATGTGGGTAAAACCTATTTTCTCTGTCATTTTGTTCTGGGAAATTACTTTTTTAGAATGAAACTCAAACAGAGGAAGAGAATGTATCACTTTCCCTTTCTCTGTTGAGTGTGTGTGAGGGACAGAGAAGTCTTACCAAAGGTTAGTTTGGCAAGGTTTTAAGTTGCTGCAAACAGGATCTTAAAAATGGAAGAGTTGTGCAACCTTAATTATACAGAGTAGTTAGTAAATCCTTCATGGGATAGGAGCTTAGTGGTGTAACTTTCCAGCGTGAACTGAGCCAAAATACAGCTCCAAGATATGTAATCTGCTTGTGTTTATTACAGTGGAATATAAACTCTAATGCTTAAGATGACAGGTCAAATGAAAGACTGTGTAGGCAAGTATTTGTACTGCTGCTGCAGTCACCACAGCTGAGATAATAGTTCAGCCATTTGTATATGCAGTTACTGAAACAAATAAGGCTTATATGTGTCTCTTCCTAAAGATGTTCCATGGCACCAGTGAGGGATTCTATGTATGAGGCTCTGGTGGGTTTTGCAGGGGGTGAGGTTTTTTAATTATTTGCATGTTTGTTTGTTTTGAGTGTTTCCATGTGTCTTTTTTTCCCCTACAAGCCTTTCAAGCAGGAAGTGCCACTGAAGAAAGCCAGTCGCAGACTTTCAGACTCATCCTACCACCACTGCTTCAGTTTCATTGGCCAGCTGTTTTAATGGTCCTGTGGTGATCTGGATCACAGCCCTGATCCACACTAAAACTACTCACCTCCTTTTGGTTTTCTTTTTTTTTCTAGGTGACTTACAAAACACAGTCCCTAACGCAGTTCATTTTGTGGGTGTGCTGAAAGAAGAAGGCAGCTACAGTAGCAAAGGGAAAGCGGGAGGAACTGCATCTTTCGGTGGCAGCACCTGCTTTAATGTATTTGTTGAGCTACTGCTTATGGCCCTAATTCAAGAGGGCAATCCTGGGCAGCATAGGGCTTCCAGTATGCGAATAAAATGTCACTGAAGCAGACTTCTTCACCTTTTCTTACTGCTTTGTTAACTGGTTAGCATTGTTTAGACTGGAAAAGTGCCTTCTGCAAAGTTCCTTTAGAGAAGAACTAAGCATAGGGTGAGAACAAAGAATTATCAACCAGTTTTCAGTTTATGATAAAGGAATAAAAAGACCAGTGTTCTTTTTAACGAAAGCTTAGCAGTGGGGTTCCTCTGAAGTTTTGTACGCATCCTGTCAGCTACAGAGACAATTGTCAAGAACTTCAGAAGTGCTTAAGCTGTATGAATAGCCAGCAAAATGTAGAAGTTGTTCATAGTTGAACAGTCTGAAGTAATAAATATTTAAGTAAAGTAGCAGTTTAGGAAAGGGATTAGTATCATGGTGAAGAGCTTAGGGAAAGTTTTTGGCTTAACACACAACTATACATTCTGTTATAAAATATGTAAAGAACAAGATGGAGAATAATGCTAAAAATATCAGTGGTGCAACTTCACATTGTGCTGGTTTTGTCTCAGTTGTTCTAAAGCAATTAAAGTGTTAAGAAAGGGCTCAGAGAGGGTCAACAGCTTCATTAGTGCAAGCTGAAATCAAATCAGAATAATTTCACTCACAGCTGAACTTGAATTGGAACCAAGTTGAACAAGTCAGTGATTCCGTTTCCTGGGCAGAATAGAGTAGAAGAAATGCAGTCTCCCTGCCTCAGTGTAAAAAAGGGGATTTTTAGTGTCATAGAAAGATAGAAAATTGAAGTCCATGAGATGTGGTAAGACAGCAGTGCTTGTTTTTTTTGATGATTTGTTTGTTTTTTCTTAAATACTTTATGTCTTTTAACAAATCCTGACTTTGCAGGATAATGTCAATGATCTTCTCTTGAGTCATAAAACACAATCTGAAAAATTGTTTAAATTGTATACTGCTAAAAGGTAAAGAACTGTCCATGTTTAAGGAGTCTGTAGTTTAAACTAGCCTAGAGATTCACCTTAGTTATGTAATTTAAGTAAAGAGGAAGAGGAAAGATTAATAGCTTTATTACCGCTTTTCACTTATGTAGAACTAAAAATAGAAATGGTGTTCTAAGAGCAAGGGCTAGCATTACTGCTCGTTGGGAGGACATGACTTCTGGAACGTTGATTCATTAGGACAATGGCAAGAGTGCTTGTGGTTGTGGCTTTCTGGTGGCAAAAAGGAGGATTTTGTCTGAGGTTTCTTAATTTAGTTTCATTTGTTTTCTAGCATCCTAAAGTTTCAAGCTTATACAGTTTCCATAACATCTGTGTTTGCTTGCTAGAGCTGGTGAGAAACACCCGTTAATATTAACAATACATGTTTGGGACTGATTTAAGCATTAGTTATGTGTGAGTGCATTGCTTAGGGTGGGCCATTGAACACCATTTTAATGTAATTTGGTGACTTGAGTATTTTATTACCGATATGGGCATATGTGACAGTGTTTTAAGTGTAGTTTCCTGATGGAATTAACCTACTTGTTTAACAGCTATTCTTTCTCTCACCCCTCCCACACTTCTGATTTGCTCCCTTGTGAATCTGTCTGCGATTGACAGTTGAGGTTGAGATTTCAGACCTAATGGCATTCCTATGAGTTTTGTGAAAATCGGCAGTGGAGCGAAGGCGAGACCCGGGTTAGTGCCTCAGCTGAGGGTAATGCAGGCAGATTTGGCTGTTGTGTATCTTGTTGGACATCCAGCCGGTGCATCAGTGGTTTCAGGTGTGCCACAGTGCCAGCATCTCTTGCCCAGCCCATTGAGGAGAAGGAGGTTAGACAGCAAGCCTTTGGGAAACCAGGCTTTGTTACTTCTGCTACTTCTGGAGTGACGTGTTAATTTGGCAGCGGCAGGCGGTGGATGAAGCAGCATCCTTCCCTTTCGATCATGTGTAGTCCACCTTGCTTACCATGGCCTTTCAAGATTCAAAAGGCATATGCAGATAATTGTTTAGTCTTAATATGAGGAAAAAGGGATAAGGTGGTAAACGAACTTCAAGTGTTGTGCTTATAAAAATCTAAAGGGTGGGTGTCAGAAAGATGGGGCTAGACTCTTCTCAGTGGTGTCCAGTGACAGGATGAGGGGCAGTGGTCACAAATTAGAAAACAGGAGGTTCAGGGTAAATGTTAGGAAATACTTGTTTACTGCGTCGGTGACAGAGCACTGGAACAGGCTGCCCGGAGAGGTTGTGGGGTCCGCATCTCTGGAGACTTTCAAAACCTGCCTAGGTGTGTTCCTGTGAGATCTATTCTAGGTGATCCTGTTCTGGCAGGGGGAGTTGGACTAGATGATTTTCAGAGGTCTTTTCCAACACCTCATATTCTGTGATTATGTGCATTGAACACAGGGACATATAAAATCACGAGGCCTGAGATGTATTTGGGGAGACCTGGGAGACGGCAATGGTGTGGGTGCTCAGCAGCATGAGAGTCTGTCAAGAAGGGTTCTGTACCACCATGCAGCGCGTGTGAAGGCATTGCCTTAGAAAGGTGGCCTCTTGAGTTTTGTAGCTGAACCTGGTCTATTTTGATATGCATAATTATAAATACAGATGGCCTGGCAAAACTCCAATTCTAGTAACTGCCAATTTCCTTTCCAAACGTGTTCTTCTTTCATATGCATTTTTATTTCCTGTGCTTGCTGCTGGCATAAAATTCAGTCGTTGTTCCTGCTAACAACACCTTTGCTTGGAAATAAATTTAACCGTAGCCTGTGTATACACTAAAATAACATGAAAGATCCAGGAAGTTCAGCTTACATTTGTAAAAACGCTTTTAGATGCCAGTACAGTTATATACAAGTGTCTGTTAAGCTTCTTGCATATAGCGGATTGCATGAGAACAAACAGATTAATAATTATTTTTTTTTTTGTATTTGAGACTCTTCTGTTTGTTTCATCAAAGCTAATACTTCAGTCTTCTAAACCTTGTCACATAGGGAGGAAATATGAGAACAAGGCCCTTGCCCAGGTGTTTCTGTTGTCTTGAATGTCTTTGAAGATTGTTTGATACCTGCCATGGGCTTCTGGAGTTTGGTAAGATTTTTTACAGGCTGGAGAAGCGCTGTTGCCCCTCGCTTGAGAGAGAGAAAATACTGAAACATACCCCTTTTCTCCCCCTCTGTATCGCTTGCATTCTTTCTAAGTGTTTTAGCAGCCTACTAAACTTTAAAAGCTAAAATAACGCAGAGCTGAGTGCACATCACCACACGTGGTGTCTTTGTGCATCACTGGAGGGAAGCTGAGTTACTTGAGTGGCTGCTGCGGTGAAGAAAGAACCATAGCAGGTGGCCTGCTCCTTCCTTTTCCAATCCCACTACCACCCTTTCCCGACACTTTTCAGCAACAACGTGGCAAATCTGGGTGTCTGGTCGCTCTCTGGATTTGCTTTGAGGCAGGATTTCTTTGAGCAAAGTGCAGAGGATTTAGTTGATAGGTACCGTTTGAAGTGTGTTGACCAAAGCTCTTACTCTGTGGGAGTGCTAGACTTTTGTAGCCTGAATAAATTTATTTTTGCCTGGTTTTCTTTTTGTCTGAGGAAAGAGTAATTTGTTACACTTCTGGCAAGTGCTTCATGAGTAAGCCAGGGCACTTGTAGACAGATCATGTCACGCTGTATGTGAAGTGCTTACAGTGCCTTTTGCTACCCATAGACTTGGGAGTATGCACATTAATCATTTAATTGTAAAGTGGAACTTTGAGATTTGTAATTGCTTCTTGGATTTGAAATCTTCTGGATTTGAAGTGGAGAAGACGGTTTCCACAGACTCATAACTCTGTTGTTCAATCTCTTTATGAGTGTTCTCCCGGGAAACTGCTCTGCAGTGAAGGACTGTTTTTAATTAAAGTATTGTACTGTGAAGTCTATTTTTAAATTGGTTTTTTTTTGTTCCCCCAGCATTTGTTTGCTGTCCTTTTTACCATTTGTTCCAAATATATAGAACACCTTTATGATCTGAGATGTGGGTTTATTTATTTTTTTAATTTGAAGAGGGAGGAGAGAGAGAAAGAGAAGCCTCAATTACTATCATTGCAGCAGCGTATTTCAAAATTAGGATGTGGATATTTCATGGAGGGGTGCATTGTATATTAGTCTGTACATTGAAGATGAAGGCTAGGTATTGGAGCCAGCCATTCAGAGTGTTTGAATAAATTTGTTTGTATCAAGTCTGATTATTTTATGCCTGTTAAAAATTACTACTGAAACTTCCAGTAAAACTGTCCCTCACAAATCCAAGGTATTTCTTACAGTTGTCAGCAGGTATAAGGTGATTATTTGTTTTGTAATAGTAACAGATGCCAGAGAGCTAAACTTTTTTTTTTTAAATTAGGAACAGTAAACTTTCTCCTGCTGCTTTGACGTACATCAGCTAGAATAACCTAATGAGAGAGGATGCTTTTTCCTGCTAATTGCTTTATTTGTGATAGCCTGGGACTGCCACTAAAGGCATCATTTCTGATTTTATGATGCTGGAATTCTGCTTACTGGCAACCTGAAATGTGGCCACACGCTTACTTAAGAGTCACTGAACTGGTGTAGAATAACCTGGGGTAAATTTAAATATGGTAAGATGCTTTGTTGGCTTGAATCATTTACTGCATCATACTAGCAAAAGTACTAGCTCAAGTTCCCAGCTAGAATTAGTCATACGTTTTCCAAACTTACTGTGGCCTCTGGTTTTAATAAAAACAGAAACATAAATTATAGGCATTATGTTAATCTGCATCATTAACTTCTTTTGCTTTATCATAAAATTATTTTGATTAAAATTTGGTATGTGAACATAATTTTCCCCCGCCCCTATAAAATCCATTATTTGAAAAATAAAAATGAACAAAGCATCTAAAAAGTTCAAGGAGAAATGTTTTTAGCATTCTTGTTCATGTTACAACTTCTATGTTGTAAAGACTGTTCTTTGTAGCTTGGATGAGAAATTTGATAAAGTGCCTGAAACCTAATGGTGCAGACATTTTAAGACTTCTTTTATAAGATTTGTCCTTCTGCTTCCTCATGTCTGTATCCAGTTATTTTTTGATTCTTTGCATGCCTTTCATTATTAAGTTTTCTTTTCCACACAGCAACTTGAAAATGTGCAATGCCTTGATTCTGTCCTGTGGTGTATGGCAACACTAACCCGCTGAAACTGGAGGATGATGCAGAGGTGTGTGGCAGGAGGCGAGAATACTGCTGCGGCTGTTTCATTAGTAGCTGGTTTTATTGCATGAGGATATTATGCTACTTCTGCAATTTCAAAATGCATTGTATTTCTGTTCTTATCATTCAGGCACTCAGTAGGTCTGTTTTTTCTGTCTGTAGTTGACTGAGTAGGGGAGGTTTAAATGGTCGGTGTCCTTCAAGTGGAGACAAGCTCCTCAGTTCTGAGGTCACTGTAGGGAGATGGTAAATAAATGCACAGGATGGCCTTTTGCCTTTCCTTTGTTGGCCATTTAACAGAGATAATCTAGAAGTAAAGGGCTTTCCAAATACATCCTGCACTACTTATATGTGGTGTTTATTTTTACCCTATCACAAACTGGGCTGAGAGAAGTCAGCTGTGTAACGAGACAGTCTCAACAGCATTTTGGGGGAATTTAGGCAAAACCTGAAAAGGTAACTGTGAGGTAACTGAACTCGATTTAGGTGAGCAGAATGTTGCTTAAAGTGGTGTTCTTACCCCATTCAGAATCTTGATTTCCAGTAATAGCATTGTTGGTTTCCTTAAGGATTAAAGTCACGGAGTTTGCTTCTGTTAGCAGGAAAAAAATGAAGATCTGGTATTTTCTTTGAATCAACATGACTTACTTAAAGGTTATATGGAAAACTATGTTTTTCTGAGCCTGGTTGAATTTGAACACTGGGAAGAGGATTTCCTTCTCAGTAGTGTAATTATGTTTTTTCTTACGTGTTTTTTCTAGCCTAGCACATCATCTGAAAGCACAGTGCTTAGTTCCTACCTGTAGCTACTCTGGCATCTTTTCTCACTGGGTACCCTTTTGGCTGTAACCCTTGCCTGCACCCAATCCTGGTGGCACAGCTTTTGAGCTAAGTAGTTGAGTCCTCGGGGGCTGATCAAGCCTTTTCACAGTGATATTTAATTAGGCTTGCTATGTAGGAAGAGATGAATACAAACTCTCACTTGGAGTTTTAGGCAAGATCCACATCTTGTTTGAAGAAAAAGTAATGTTTGCTCACTTCCAGCCCTATTAGAGTTTTCTGGTTCTTGTATTTGATAAACCTCAAGGCACTTCCAAGAAATTAATGCATACCAGAGTTTCTAGCTCTAGCTAGAAAAGCTAGCTCTCTAGCTATGATATAAGTGCAGTAGAATAATGATCTTTTTCACCTTCCTATTAGAAATTCTGCCTGTCTTTTACCTGAAAGACCTCACGTACACTGCTCTGGAAAGTTTGCGGTCCCAAAATGTACAGTAACTTAAAGCTTGCAGTTAAAAATGGCAGTGAGATATCCAGCTCATGTCTTTTTACTGATGGCTGGCCTTTCCGGTCCCTTACGCAGTAGGTAATAACGAAATTCTGTTGTGTTCTTCTGCCAGGCCAGAAGTCTGGTCTGGACTTCTGGGAACTTTTGCAAATCAGGGACACTTCCAGGTCATGGAATATCAAGTCTTTCTGTCCCCAGATATTCCATGACCTTGCTATATGTGTTGTAGGATTGCTGAATATGTCATCGTGTTATTTCTGCGGCCGTGTTTTTTGTGAAAAACACCAGAGAAGCTTCTAGATGCTCTGGTTTCCTTGAAATGATATAGGAAGCTGACAAACTGTAAATCATAAAAGGAGAAGAAATGTCCGTCCCCTCCTGGGCAGGTTCATTGCCATGTACCTCCAGTTACGTGCTCATTAAAGCCATATTTTTCAGCTGGCTTAACTTGGAAATCTAGACTAAGTAGGGGCAGGATCTTCCATATGGCTAGAACTGTGACTTTCCAAAAACCTCATTTTTTTTAAAGTGCAAACCAGCAATTTTTTGCAGAACGCTGTTGTAATAGAGCTTGCTCCCTCACAATAACGGTGAGGAGTTCAATAGTTATCACAGAATACAGTTTAAAATTTTTTTGACAAGTTCCTTCAAGTCTTACATGTTGCTGTCTAGAAGCAGGAAGGACTCAAAAAGCAAAAAATCTATTATCTATTTATCTATATGTGATAATAGATAATTCTTACTTTTATTTCTTTATAGCCAACAGACTCTACCAGTGTTGTCTTATTTTCTTGAAAAAGAATTACAGATTTTTTTTCCAGTTATTTATTTGAAGGCTTGCTTCTGTCTTGTGGGTAAACTTTTTTTTTTTTTTTTTTTTTTCCGGTGGGGTCTGTATCCAGTTTTCCCAGTATTCATGCTGTTCTGGACTACATTGTGCATACTCTGTTTCTGTGGTATAGAGAAGAAAGCTCAATTCCCAGCAGAAAGTCCCGTGGTGTTGCAGTGTAGAGCTCCGCACAAGTGGCCGAACTGTCAAATGGAAGCTGCGGGAGTGCTGCGGTTCTGCACAGTGGCATGTTGATGGTTAATTTGTCTTAGCCAGCTTGCACTAGGCCAACTAGTTTGCATCTTGTGTTTCATCTGCCTCTCTTTTCAACAAGATTCCCAGTTAACAGCTGAGGTTGCAAAGCAGGTTGCGACCATTTCCCCCCCTCCTTGAAAAAGGTTGTCCTTTTTCTCTGGGGGAAATGGGGGGGGGGTGGGGGGTGTGTGTTTGCCATTTCACAAGCCATTTGCTTTGCATAGACCATTACCCTAATGAGATTTTTCGCACAGTTGGTTTGGATATATTGGGGTTTTTGATGTTGATTGCACCACCTGAAAAGTATCCCTTTACTTAGAGCCCTGAACCTGGATGTATTCTCTGGGCTTTGTCTCCCCTAGAACCTGACTGGGAAGATCTGCTCTTTAAGTCCGTACGATGTGATGGTTGCACTTTTTAAGCCACCTTAACAGCTGAGGGAAGTGAAGTACCTTATGAATGATTCTTTGGAATCACAGGGAATTTCACATCCGGGAAGGCAAGCAACAGGGTCAAATTAGTAATGCATACCATTGACAGTGACTCAAAAGGAAACTCTAGTAATAGTCTTGTAGTTTCTGATCCTGCCCCCGGGTTAGATTCTGCTGCCTAGACAGTTGACTCTGCAAAGACAGCTCAGATTATTATTGTTACGATGCAGTGCTTTTAACTGTGACAGAGTGTGCACTCAGAGTGCTCTTCAGAGAGAAAATATTTTCTTTCATTTGCTTTCTCCAACCAAATCCAAAGTCCACTAAAAAAAAAAATCAAACAACTGTCACCCTGTCCCTGCCTAAATAGTGGTTCTGTAGTGTCTGGCTACAAAATTTTTATAACAAAAGGACATTTATCTTTCTCTTTGGTAATTAAGCTTGCAGAGAAAAGGAAAAAAGAGTGAGAGGCTGCACCTTTTTAATATGTTCTGACTTTCTATTAAAGGGCAAAACTTAATGCTTGTTACAGTCTAAAGACTACAGCGTGTCTAACAAGTTTGTTTGAGAACGAAATGCATAGCAATTTCAAAGGTAACTTAAGTGACTCGTACTGGTTTTGCTTTGCACGGTGGGCCAACTGGACTTGCCCAGCAGGTCTTCCAGCGTAGCAGACCGCAGTTCCATACGGGTTCATTCTGGTCCAACTGGTCTGCCCCATCATCACACCTTCTTCTGATAACTCTGATTCTCCTGGCTTGACCTTTCTGTTCTGTTTATGTTTTTCACCAGCACAGATGCTCACATGATGTTGCAGTGGCTCTCGTGCTTCTCAAATATTAGAACAGCTTGCCCAAAATAGGGAAAGTAAGAATCACAGAATCACCGAATGTTAGGGGTTGGACGGGAAAGATCATCTAGTCCAACCCCCCCGCCAGAGCAGGATCACCTGGAGTAGGTCATGCAGGAACACGTCCGGGCGGGTTTTTTAATGTCTCCAGAGACAGAGACTCCACAACATCTCTGGGCAGCCTGTGCCAGTGCTCTGTCATCCTCACAGTGAAAAAGTTCTTTCTTGTGTTTGTGTGAAAGCTCCTACGCTCCAGCTTGCACCCGTTGTCCTTTCTCCTGTCATCGGACATCCCTGAGAAGAGCCTGGCTCTGTCTTCTGACACTCCCCCTTGACATATTTATAAACACTAATGAGGTCACCCCTCAGCCTCTTCTTCTCCGAGCTAAAGAGACCCAACTCCTTCAGCCTTTCCTCATAAGGGAGATGTTCCACTCCCTACATCACCTTTGTGGCTCTGCACCACAAATGTATTAGATAAAGATAGTAGAGAAAATAATTGAGGCCTTTCCACTTTACATGTTGGGTTTTGTTTTGTTTGCTTACTACTACTCTAATCTTTAAGTTTTGTATTTAATTAGATGTCAGTAGCTATATCTGAGTGTTAAGTAGCAATATGAATGTCTTGGTGTTTGAGAAACTAAAAGTAGCGCAGTTTGAATGTAGCTGCTTGCGTACTTTGTGTTTGTCATGCAGACAAACCAGGCTTTACAGCAGTGAACACAATGGCTTATTCGGACTAAAATGCATCATTGCTTCAAGTTTGTGCTTTGGGTTACTGATCCGTCTTTTTTGCCTGAGTCTGATCCTAAGTGAATCATATTCTGCTTCTTCCATACAAAGATTTGAATTATCCTTCCAATTCATGTCTTTGCCTGCAGTTCTGCAGCAGTAAGATAGAAAAACCTTGCCAGTTTGGATTTGCAAGATGTGCTTTGTCGTTGTAAAGGCTACTTCTTTTCATACTGCAGGATGAAACTGTAGGTTTTGTTGTAGTTGAAGATATCCACTAAAAAAGAATATTGTGTTTTTTCCTCCTGGTGTCAGGCTGTAGATCACAGAAACAAAGAATCGTGTAGGTTGTAAGGGACCTCTAAGCAGCGTGTAGTTGAACCCTCTGCTTCAAGCAAGGTCAGAGCAGGTTGCCCAGGTCTGTGTCCAGTCAGGTTTTGAACAGCTGCAAGGATGGACATTCCACAACTTCATTCTGCAACTTGTGTCAGTGTTTGACCATTCTTTTATTCCCTTGTGTTGAAGGGAGTTATCCTGTGTTTCAGTTTGTGCCCATTGCCTCTCAGTCTGTCACTGGATACCGCAGGAAACAGTCTAGTAAAGTCATCTCTGGCCCACCATCAAGTACTTCCATGTAGGTAGGATTCCCCTCCCAGAGCCTTTTCTTCTCCAGGTAGAAGAGTCCCAGCTCCCTCAGCTGTATGAAAGATTCTCCAATCCCTGAATCATCTTGCTGGCCCTTTGCTGATCCACTCCAGTAAGTCTGCATCTTACCTTGTACTGGGGAGCCCAGGCCTGGACCCAGTGCCCCAAATGCAGCCTTTCCAGTGCTGAGCGGGGGAAGAAGGACCATGTCCCTCTTCCTCTGGCAATGCTTTTCCTAACGCAGCGCTGGATACTGTTAGTCCCTGCTGTGAGGATGTGTTTCTGGCTTGTGGTCAGCTTGTCCAGCAGGACCACAGGGCATTTTCTGCAAAGCCTCTTCCCTGTTGTGGGACTTGGCACTTCCCGTGATTGAGCTCCCTGAGGTTCCTGTTGGCTCGTTCCTCCAGCATGTCTGCATCCCTCTGAATGGTGGCACGACCATCTGGCACGTCAGCTGCTACTCCCAGTTCCGCGGTGTCTACAGGCTTGCTGCAAACTTTTAGAGGGTGCACTCTGTCCTGTTGTTCAGGCTGCTGATGAGGATGTTAAACAGTACTGGTTCCAGTATCAACCCCAGGCTACAGCCCCAGTTACTGGCTTCCAGCTGGGCTTTGTGCTCCTGGAGGTGATGATTTTCTCTCCTACAGAGTTCCTTTCTAAAGCTCAAATCCTGGTGTGGACATACTGAATTTCACTTACCCGTTTCTTTGTGTGTGTGCTCTAAATGGATCTCCTCCTTTCCTCCTGTTTTATTTCTCATTCCTTTTGGATGTATGTAGAAGGAAAAGCCTGCCTCTGACTTGAATGCAGGAGGGAGCAAGTCCTCCAGCTCTTGCAGCAGTTAGGAACTTTTTTTTTAAGACACCTGTAGTTTCTAAAGGGAAAATAAAACCAAAACACTTTTATTGCATTGTTTCTGTCTGTCAGTGTTTGATATGTCAGACCCCACTCGTCAGCTTTGTTCCTGCGCAGGTAGTTGCGCAGCAGCAGTGATGAAACGGGCACGGGTGAGTAAAGTACTGTAGTAACCTGCTGGGGTTCAAGATATTGAAAATGCAGAATCACAGTGTAACTGTTCTCTGCTTGAAAAGAGTGACAAGGGTAGTAATAATAATAATAATAATAGCAAGATCTATGTTTGTAATGTTTTTTCATTACCCAGCTGAACTGGTATGTGTTTTGATGAGGAAAAAGAAATGCTCGTTCTTCTTCTCATTGCTCTTCTGTGGTACTTAGCCTTTTACAAAGAGTAATTTGCTTTTTATCGTCATAGTGTTGTATTCTGAATTTTCCCTGTTTTCAAACTAAAATTTTTTGTTAATTTTAGAAAAGCCAGTCTGTTTTTCATACAGCAGTCTTACAGATATAATTTTCTTTGAGATTAGGTTGTATTTTGCGTTGTAACGATATTTAAAATACTATAGTTTCAATATACAGCACAATGAATGGGACATTTAAGACTGTGGTATAAACTTAGGCAAATTTGATTTTGAACTACCTTTCTGCTGAGAAGAAACATTAGTGTTGTGTGTGAAACCTCGCGAGTTTGAATTTGCATTTTAAAAAAATGGAAAAGTGTTCTGTGGATTTAGTGTATGCAGTCACCTGCTTGAGTGGTGTGAATCCTTTTTCATTGGTGAAAATTTTCCTTGTAGATAGAGACTGAAATGTAGAACCCTCAGCCTTGTCTGACAAAAATAAGTTCTGTTTAGGCAAGGGATGGACCTTTTTACTTTGAGGGATTGACTGTGGTGTTTCCATCGTTGTCTTTGACTTTGGGATTGAATGTCAAAAAAGTGCAAACTGGTGAAAAACACCACCTCGTATGGCTTCATGGTTTTCTTAAAAATTTTCAAATCCATAGTAGCTGTCTAGAGAGCAATAAAACA
>NW_009728122.1:41745-64044 GCF_000703405.1 Apaloderma vittatum | reverse complement strand
TCCCTACAAATGGTTTTGTGGCCCTGTGACTATTGAAGGAGGCTTCTCGCCATGTAATTGTGCCGTCTTAGTGAACTGCAGATCTTGTCTTTGGTCTGTGTAACAACTTAGTTGAGGTTCAGTCGATGCTTCTTTTATGAAAATATGTTTCTTTGCTTCCGTCACTTCTGGTGTTACAGCTTTTCAGTCATCCCCAGTGTGTTTAGAAGCTTTTAACTAGCAAAAGGCAAAAGTTCATCTTTAGCTTATATACCTCATTTTGGTGTATGGTCATCTTAAAGACAGTCCTGTTACCTTTGTCTTTGATGCAGGAAATAAATCTTTTTGAACGTAGGTTGACGGTGTTTCTTTTCACAGTGTGACTAGGAATGACCAAAATGCTACTGAATATCAGCTTTCAATATAAACTGAAGTGAAAGCAGTTAATCTGAAGTATATTTATCAGTGGTTCAGATTCTTCTGTCTTTTTAGGACCTCAATGACTATATGCTTTTAACTAGGTAATTCTTTGTACGTACTTTAAAATGTCTTGAGACTGTTTTTAACTTAGAAGCCTATTTTATTTTCAGTTTCCCTTAATAACCTTTACTTGTTTTGATGTTTTATTTCCTGAGTGTTAAAAATGTGAAGAAGTATTCTTCCAAGTTGAGAAAAAAATGTGAGACTGCCTCACTGTTTTGCTTCTCCTCCTTCTAGGCTTCAAACAAACTAATTTTTTTTTTTTTGGTCATTATAAAATCCGCAGTATGTAAGGCATTGGAGCATTAAGATATTGGTTCATGAGTGCATTGATGTTCCCCTGGATAGTTGATACTTAATGTATTTTATCTGTCACCAGGGAGGAATGTGCTGAACAGCTTGCTCCTTCTGTGAGTGGTCTGACTCATGAGCTCGAGGTACTTCAAAAGGATTTCAGCGCTCCATCCCATTCTTCAGTCTTGCAGTTGCTTTTCTAATAACAGAAGCAGCAAAACAGACAGTGGGGTTGCTTCATGGCTGCTACGGTTTATTACCAGTATAGTCATGAAAGTTGACATCGGTCCTCGTCATTTCGCAGTCTGCCTGGCATTTGCTGGCGTGGCTGTGAGCGCTGTGTCTCCCGGACCGCTCCTTGGAAGCGGTAAGCACCACACGCAACTGGGGTTCCAGTTTGGGTGATCAGAGCTATGAGCTGCGGCACTTTGGTGCCTCTGCAATTCAAACAGTGATGTGGGAGCAGCGTAAAAATAGCTGTTGGGAGACCTCCAGCAAAATGTGGAGGGTGTGTCCAGTGTTCTTGTAAGACTTAAGATATATTGGAATTATTCCTTAAACATCTGTAGTGAGCACAGCTTGTTGTATCCTGACAGGATTTGTTAACTTTAAAAGTTTTCTTATCATGTTAAGTGCTTGCCTAACATAATTGCAAAGAGGTGAAGCACTTGAAATTATGTTGCCTGTGCTGAAGTCAGTGAAAGGAGTTCGTGTCACTGAAGGTGAGCTAAGGTTTCGCTTCTATTGATTTGCAGTCATGTGTGGGTAGAAGGAGCCCTCTCTTCAGCCACAAGCGTCATCTCTCGTGCCGGTGAATTATACAGCTCAAGCGAACTGTACCCATGAGGTATTGAATATGCACTCCAGGAAAATTAAGGCAGTCTTCAAAAGTAGTCATCACTAGGGCCTGTTTCCAAAAGGACCTGCTATGCTTTAGGAAAAACATGGTTCTTGGGTTGAAGAGAGAGATGAAAGACCCAGGACATCTCTGTTGTAATTGTCTCTTTGTTTTTCACACCTCTTACCATCAGTTAATTGAAGTAAGAGTGTGGACCGAGTTTGGGGCGTAAGTGTTGTGACTGCTCAAGTCCTCTGCTCGACAAAGCAGATCTGTCAGTAAAGTGCAGAAAGAGGATGTAGAAGGGGAGAAGAATGGAACTGAAAGCAAAAGGAAATGTGTGGTGGTTCCTACAATGAAGCGTAGAGGTGTGCAAAATAGTTTATCACAGAAAAATGAAGATGGTGACTGGGGCATCTTAAACCCAGCCTTGCTTTATTGATGTGTACTGTAGGAACAATCTCCCTTTATTTGCCATCTTCGCTTCCCCAGCTGCTGGTTTTTCTCTGACTCCTCTCTGTGATAAGCATTTTTATTGACGGAAATAAGGAAAAATTTGTCAGTGCAAGTCAGTTAATCAGAATCACAACAGTCTGAATCAAGGTAGCTATATGAGATGCCTTTTTGGTATAAAAATCTTGTTCAAAACTGTATTTTTGTAACCTTAAGATTTGTATATTGCAATAACATTGAAACTGGCAATAGTTCTGTTAGTAAGGGTACATTTAGCAGGAAAAGAAATGTTAAGTGAAGCTGTGTTTAATGAGGTATGATGTATACATGTTCTTTCCCTCCTTTTCTGGATTGTACTTTTATCGATCACCTGTATGTCTTGTGTTCTTAGAGACAATATGTGAAGGTTTCCTTGGCAGTATGAATGTTGGAAGGAACAGCTGGGATAGGGAGAGGTATTTTTCAAATAGTACATGTCTGATTTAAGTGTTTTTGAATACCTTCTAACCCTAAAATGTGCGCTTAGTAAATGTAAATAACTGTATGCTGACTTGCTTAATCTGTTGTTTGTTTTCCCTTTTTTCCACTGTAGTTAACTAATTTGCAGAGACAAATGCCTTTAACCTTTTTGCTGAGCGGAAGAGAAACACCTTTAGCGCGTGTTTATCCACTTTTTTCTAGTGAGGTCTAGGTGTGCTAAGTAATATTTAACCTCTGTCATCGCTTTTGGGATTTCTTAATGCCAACTATCAAAGAATCTCATCTATAAAGTAGAAACAAATGAGTTTAATGACTGTACATAGCTGCTCTAGCTGAAACATGCTTTGCTGAGCCGTTTGTGAGTAACAGTAAAGCAGGATGCAACCTGCCAGACACGAATGCTTGAGGATAGAAACCTGGTTGCCACGAGTTACACCCACTATTGAATACCTGATAGTAACATTCTTTCTTTTAGGAAGCAGGATGGTGTATGAGAAAGCAAAGGAGTCTCTCCATTAATAACGCTGCTTCTTTCTTGCTGAAGTTTCCAAGGGATTTACAAAAGGTGTTACTATTCAGTTCTGAGTGTTGCCAACCTGCAGCTTATTGGAACAGGTTATCTTGAAGTCTTGCCTCATGGATAAAAGTGACTATAAGTGGTCAGAAGAAAAATAAAATAAGGGGTGGGAAGTCTGGAGTAAAAATTCTTCTCCAGTTTCTAGAGAATACTACATGTAGACTCTAAATGGCAAATAAAATGGAAATCTAAATCAATCATATTTTACTATACTGTAATTTATCTAGTAGCTTCAAGGGTTTGGGGTTTTTAATAATCATGGTTGAAATGCTGAAAAGAGTTTCCCTGACCATGAAGAGACTGATGCTTTATGGCAAGGTTTTTATTTATGGGATTAATATGGTAGCTTTTAGATCTGGATGATGCTAGTGTGAGGATGACATCTGGTTCTTTCACTGCCTGTTTCCTAATGGCTGTTGAAATTTCCACCATGAGGCTTTTGTTTATTTATCTATCTGTCTATTTATTTATTTATTTCCAATTCAATGGAGAAATAAGTTAAAACTCAATGCATATTGAAATAATAACCCCCGGTATTATTTACAATTTAAACTTTGCTGGTATCTTAACAACTTATGCCAGTTCTTACAGCACACACTGTATTGAAACTATTAACTACAACGAAGAAGAGATGGTCCAAAAATTTCAGAACACTTTTTAAGTTTTAAAATGCAGTATGCAAAATGAGGTAGTTCTCATTAATTGCTAGGAACTTGTGCAGAATACTAGACTGCCATTCTTGCCAGGTGTATTCAAAAGCGTAAAGTAAAACTACTGCGTTCTTAGTCAGCTGAATAGTCATTTGCCTGGCCTAATGACATACTGCAATTAAAGTGCCTGAATATTTATTCATAGCATCGCTTACATGCACACAGTTATGTTAAGGACGTGATTACAAAGCAGTTAAGTGTTCAGAGAATTCTCAATAGTTACACTTAGAGGTGTAGTAGTTCAGTAAAAAACATGGGGGGAAAAGCTTTTGTTGCTTTTATTTTCTTCTTTAAGGTTTGCAAGGATTAGCTTGTAAAAAGCTCATTTTGCAGCTCATGTGGAATATTTTTTTAATGTTTTAGAGACTTGCATATGTCTTGGGCTCTTAAAACAAGAGAAAGATTAATGTTTCTGTCTTACGGCACATGCAATTGCAAGTAAACTTGTCTTCATGCTCTCCTGGAGGAGCCCTTGGTTTACAACACTCAAGTCACAAGTGAGGTATCTCTTACAGCTAAGCCGCTTCTGTTTAAATCTTGTGGGTAAAAGGTGTCATCAGGGTTACTGATTTTCCTGGTAGCGAGTTTACAGTGATGTCAGATTACCACATGAAACTGGTTTCCTGATCTTTCCTCCTTTTATGCAGAAAACTGACTATTGCAAGGCTGTAGAAACAGAACTAGTATCCTTCTAAAATGTGCCTTGGCAATAGAAGGAAGTCATGGAGGAATGTTTGCTAGTTTTCAGGCCCCTGAGTGACAAATATTTGTCTTTGAACTATTTTTTTGTCTTGTTAGAGTGGAGCAAAGCAGTATCCCTGGTCCTGCTGCCATGAGGCAGAAGTTTTGGTTTTAATATTTCCAGCTGCAGTGGAGAAATGTAATGGCATAAGTATTTCTTAAAGCAAAAGATACTCCTTTTGAAAATTTACTGTGGTAAGAAAATTGAAGACAAGCGTTTATTCCCCCCACTGAGTTTAAAGGGACACTGTGAACTTAAAATTCTAGATACTTGAGGGTTTTTTTTTTCCTTGAAAAATTTGTGGTAGCGGCAGTGGTTTTTTTTCTGCACAATTCTGCGGTTTGCTGTTCTGTTTCTGATCCAGAGATGTTCTGTGAAGGACTTGAACAAACTGAGTCTTTTCTCCTTGATAATCAGGTCAATCAATTGGCCATAAAGCGTTATTAAGCACAAGAGACAACCTGATTGCCTGAGGAGAAAGGATGGAGGAAAAGAAACTAGAAGATATCCAGCTGAATCACTGTGATTTAATAACTTATTACCTGTCAGTTGAGCTGTAGAAGTTGAGCCAGTTCATAGATAAAAGAGGTTGAGTAAACGAATTAAAGAAATAAAACTTTTTTTTTTACCTTCCATTTGGAGTGGGATAACAGAACCCACCTTTTTACTACTCAGATGAAACTTGTTAGTGCACTGTAAGCTGCTGGTGTGTTTTTACCCTGTATTGTATTTAAGAAGAGTAGGTAAAATACTGTAGGTAATAGCAGAAGCTTTTTTTCCTGGTTTTCTTTGACTGAAGCCTGTCAAAAAGTTTCAAAGTCAGACATGAGTCATCATCTAGCAAATTAAGCTTTGTAAGGTCTCTTCAGTTGTTTTCAGTTGCATGTTACGTCTCATGGCTTACATTTTTCAGTCATGGCCTTTATTTTAATCCTTCAGGTTAAAATCCTTCATATCTGAGAAATCTTTCTGAAGATTAAAAATTGTTTCTTTTTAAATTGATCTACAGCAGAGATGATTAGTATTATAAATTGATATGCTCCAGGAAATTATCTGTAGTAAAGCAATCAATTTTTTTCTCTGAGTGATCTAGAAATAAAATAATTTTATTTGGAAATAATTAGGTGCTTGTGAGAAACCTTGTTTTGCAGATGCTTAATATTTTTAATACTTTGTTTTTATTACTTTTGGAAAATGACTGTTCAGTAAGACTGTTGTATATTGGCTACCTCATAAAGACACTAAGGTAATAATTTCAAAATCAGTATGTGGATTCATTTCCCTTTAAAACAATTCTTGTTTCATCGTAGCTTCTTGCCTTGTGGTATACTGTCATACGTAAACATGTGAAATACTTGATAAGGAGGGTGCACAGTCAACTCTGACTGCCACGTCCAGGCATTTTCCAGCTCCCATGGAGCTAGATAGGACATCAGAGGAATAGGGAGAAGAGATCAAAATCTTCCGAGTTCACTTTGAGAAAAATAAGAAAGGATCTGTGCCTAGCTTGCCCTGGGGAAAAGAGGTTGAACATTATGGATTGAATAGTTCTCCCCACCTTCCTATCTCTAGTCTGTTTCTGGCTATTTGTGATCAAATTTAGCATTTTGTTTTTCTACTTTGTGTTCAAGTCTCAATTCGGTACTAATTTGGGAGCCATTAGAAAGTAATAGAAGTGGCAGTTTTCAAAGGTGTGATGCTAATTGGATTTCTGCAAGGACAGGGAAGCTATGAATGGATTATTGCCTCTTGTCTTCACTGTGTAGCCTATGGCTTTTACATCAGTTAAACCACTGCTTAAAAGACAGATAGTGGTAATTAAAAATTGTCCTGTGATGAGACGTATTCACTGCCTGGAGACCTGTTAATAACAGCACTGAGGATTCAGTAGTGGAGGTGAAATACTTCCTTTGATGTCAGAGATGAAAATAATAGCCAGTAAGAACCACTTAACATATGGAACAAACACAGAAAAATAGTTGTATCCTGCACGCATAGACAATGCGTCTTACTTTTCCTCCTCATCTTCATAGGGCCACTCTGTCTGCCCATCCTTTCCGTTTACCCTGCGTTGCAGTAACCGTCCTTTTTGCTGAAGAGGGTCAGACTCTACTTGCTTGTCTCTTTGTCCCAGTAACATCTTTAAATGTGTTCTCGTCTTTAATTTACGGCAGTCTTTCTCTAGTTTTCCATCCTATGTTGTTCTTTGGGAGGCAATCTTCTCTAGTTACTTCATGATAATCAAACTAGCCTTTTTAATTCCTTTTCCTGACCTCATCATATTTTTGCTAGTCACTGTAAATGTTGGGTGGTCAACAGCTTCCTCCTGACATCACTCTTGCCGCTGGAGTATTTGGTCTCCGGTCTACAAAATAGTTATTAATAGTTTGTGTCATCTGAGTGGCATTTTCTGAACCCATTTTCTTGCCTATAACTAGCTTCATTAGATTTGAATTACCGAGTTTGTTTAATGTAGTATTTTAAACATCCAGCTACAGATATTTTGTTTTCACTTACTGGAGTAGTTTAATAATAGTAAGTGTAGAAATGAAACAAGCTTGCAAAGTTTAAAAACAAAATGAAACCAACAAAACCCCGGTTTTGACAACATGATTTTGTTTTTAGTCTAATGAGGTGAGACAGTTGAATTTGATAGCTGAGTCAAAAGCTTATGTAATTTTGAGACCCTAAATATAGAATGGTGTAATGACACAAAAAGATCAATCTCTGTGCATATGTTCTGGTAGAGTATTTTTGTTTTGTTCTTATTCTGTGCATGCAATTTAAAACTAAGCTGGATACCCTCTGCTTGGAAAAATGGTCTTGCTATTCCTGTCTTATGCTATATGCCAATTTAATTTGACATGTAGCATGTAGAGTTTTTTATTATAATTGTCTGGGTGTGGGGTCTTTTGAGGTTTTTTTTGTTGATATCAAAATTTCCATGTGGCCATTGCAAAATTCACTTCTTTTTGTTTCTTTATTTCTTTTTAATAGTAGTGGAATGGGGTGACGATGTTAAAGCGGTGTCAGAAGACGAAGCCATGGTGCTGGTGAACCATCAAGCAACGGGTGATGTCTGCACTCTGATGATGTGCCTTCAGGATAAAGGCACGGTAGGCTACAACTGGGGAGCAGGATTGCTTCCACATGTGCGATCTGTTCCGTTGGGCGTGCTTGCATCTGTGTGGATTCTGATGACTGATTTGTGTGTGTTAATCCACCAAATAATCTCAAGGCCCTTAGATTTGGTTTAATGTGACCACTAGTAGCTTGGCATGGGTTTCAGACCATAAATGTTGCCTTTAAGAAGGTCAAATACAAGACGAGTCAGTGTGTGTCCAGTCTAGGGTAATGCAGAGGGAAGCAGATCTCCTTGCAGGTAATCACGTACTTGACTTTTTCCTCTCCCCTTGTGGAAGTTATGCCAGCTTTGCTCAGACCAACATGGGTGTAGCTTCTTGGTTATGACCTTATTCCAGCAGGGAATTTTTCTCAAAAGGTAGAATCAAGTTGTGTGCAGGTTTTGGTAGGAGTTCAGAAACTGAAAGGGACTTCTTTATGAGGGTGTGTGTAAGCTAAGCTAGCTAGCTAAGGTCAAAATTGCTTGAGCTCTTACTTCACAAAGCCTTAAGCATTTTCTGGTGAGAAGTGCAACTAATGTCAATTTTACGCGTTGCTGTTCAGAAAATTCACGTCTAGGGAATGTAGTACTGGAAACTAGAGTATGGCCTCTAACCAGGAAATTAAATTTATGTGCAAATCAGGAGGAAAAAGGGTATGTAAGATGAGGCTATAAAGGGTACCTACCTGGAAAGCTGGAAGAAATCCATCAGCTCTGTCTGTCTTAGTGTTGTCTTCCCTGTTGTGACCATATGGTGAAGACACAAGGAAAACAAAAACTGCTTTTCTTTGCATCTGCACAACTTGTAACTGGCACTGGTTTTCTTAGTTTATATTAATATAGATTGTATATGCACTGTATCTCTACAAGTGATGTAACATTTTTTAGAAATTTTCTCAGATCTTATGGTAGCCAGAACTGATTAAAAAGCCAACCAACCAAAAACCTCAAACCAAACTCAGAAGCATGATAATGCCGTGCAAGACTGAGCAGAGACTAATTCCTTTCTTTTTATTGTAGTCTAGAGAAGACTACTTTTAAAAGTACTTATAATTGCTTTAATTTCTTTTGGAATTGAGGAACTTAGGTATTCTGTGCTGTACCTTAATGAGTAGAATTGACAGAATGAACACTCTCAAATTCCCTTCATCAGAATTAGACATAGGACAGTCTTATGATAAAGATACATCTGTAAGGGTGTGTTTCTGTGATTATTGCATATAATATTGACTATTCATGTCGCAGGTGTTTTAAACATCGCAGAACTTCATTTAGTCATGTATATGTACTAGTGTATAATGAATCTAAGCCATATTTATCCTGTTTGACTCCACAGATAAAAAATTTCAGTCAGGAGTAAGTTGCAGTGAATGCAGACGTTAAAAATGGGGGAAGGCATTGAGATGGCAAATAATCTTCACTATGGAAGCTGTTAGGTTTGTGGGTTTTCAGAAAAGCAAAATATCTTTAAAATCACTATTTTTTCCATTAAATAGTTGCAGTCATTGCTCTTGGATGATACATGTCCAGAGCCTAGTATGGCTGTAATGTTTTTAGCTAACAAAGAAATAAAAGTACAAGCTTCGACACATGCTTAAAATACAGCGTGTGTAGTACGGTGGCTGAAAATACTGAGAGAGATCAGGACAATTTATTTTTCACAGAACTTGCTGAATTAGGAGTTTTTAAACAGCATGTGTCGTATTTCTGAACAGAAGAGAATTGTCTTTACTTTGAGTGACTGTGAAAGCACTGGAGGAAAAAAAATAGAATAAAAAACCCCAAACCAAACAAAAAAACCCACCTGTTCAAAAGAAATCATTATACAATAGATAACTGTATAATTGGGCAGTTTTCTTTAAATACAGTTTAAACTTAACATGGAGTCCTTCAGTAACAAGATAGTAATTTCCAAGAATTGTTTTTGTTTTGTTTAAGCTGCACTAATTCCTAAACACTTCACCTATCAGACAACACTTTCTAGTTTCAGAGTACTTTTTGAAGGTGAAAGGCCTTTGGGAAGACGTCTGCAAGCACTTACCATTTAATGCTGCTTCTTAAAAAATGCTATTTTAAGACAGAAGCAGCGTTCAGTTTGAAGTTCTCTGCTTTTCTGTGTGGTGAAGTAGAATACTAAAGCATTCTTGCAACTTGACAGTGTTTTCGTAAGGGCCATGTCAGGAGCTGTGTTGGTATTTTTCTAGTATTTTATAAATTCTTATATATAAATGACAGTGCAGCATATCTGTTTTAAGCAAATTTAACTAAGCTGTAAGCTCAAATAAATGTGTTAAGAGGTTTCTTGTCTTTCAGATTCACTTACATGAGTAACAAGAACACGATCTCATAGAATCATAGAATGGCATAGTGAAACTTAGCTAGAGGTTGTAATTTTAATGGAAGGACTGGATGGCATTGTTTGACTAATACATGTTACTTTCGGACAAGCTACACAGAGCAAGATTTCAGAGAGAACTGGGTTAAAATGCTGCTGTTACTGCTTTCTGACTGGGTTAGAATGGATAAATGTGGCTATTTCTTTTCTAATTTAGAGCAGAAAGCGGTGCCAGGAAGGGTGCGATGGAGAGAAAAGAGTAGAGCTTACAGCTATTTGAGTGCAAATTTCACGACATGCATTCCCAGGTCTCATTGTTGAGTTAGAGGTGCTTGAATCATGAAGGTCAGCCTGTTCAGGTTGCTTTGTTATGAAATCTATGTGGACTGAAGTGAAAGTGGGTCTGTGAATAGGAGGCACCTAGATTTTTTTTTTTATATAAAATTGGTTAAAGCTTTTTCTACATTCTGTGTTTATTTAAGCGAGGAGAGTGAAGCAAAAAGGACCTGAAACAGCATCCAAAAATCATTTCAATCCATAAAGAGTTACAAAGCTGTGCTCAAAACACTGCTGAATGTCTCTACTTAAACCTCTTTGAAATGCAAGTGAAAAGAGACTCATCTGATAAGCATTGTTTTGTTCCTGAGGATGCTAAATAGAAGAGCCACCACTGATATCTTGCAGTGCCCTCTCTTCTGCCCTTCGTAGCAGACAGAATGAAGATCCATTAATCTAGTTTGCATTTTGATTGTAAACAAGATAATTGTGTCCTATTCTTTGAACTTCTCCTTTTTGATTTTACGTATTAGATTACATCTATATATTAATTAATTCATATATAAAAATGTTTCCTCTGTACTTCTTACCACTGTGTAGCCTCACAGGCAGATTTCTAATCACTGAGCTCAGGAGTTTGACTCTTTGTAGCCCAATTGCAGCAAACTACCCATATGTTTTATCTTAGTTATAATTTGTATGTCGCACTGACCTTTGACACAATCACATCACTTTTTCTCAAAAAGACTGAGGAAGTCCAGGAAGGCTCCTTAGAAGCCCTGTGTCACCTAAAACATGGCAAGATGGACTTCAGACACTGAAAAGGAATGATCAAGTTTAAGGGTAAACCTAGTGTCGTCTAAATAAAATGACAATTAAAAGTGTGGGAGGAGAGGAGCATTAGCATTTCTAGGTGAGAGTTATTCCTCCAGGGTTGCTATAGAACATGTAGGGACCACTGCTGACTCCTGAAAAGATACAGACCTTTTCAGGGAAGCAGATGATTAAGCTTGCTTGTCTCCTCCAGTAAAATAGATTGTGTTGGTTTAACTTCTGCTACTTGTTATAATAGAACAATAGCTGTCAAAGTGCCAAAGTAGTAGATGAACACTGACAGTCATATAGGTAACCGCTGCACCGTCTGTGGAATTTTGGTGCTGTTTTTTGGTGCCTCGTCATCAGTGGAATTTTGGTGCTATTTTTATCGAAGGATACAGCAGCCTGTTGTGTTTGGGCTAGTGCGTGGGCGTGAACTTACAATATTGGTGTACCTTGAAGAGCAGTGACACTTCTCACTGGTACTTTTTTTAACTCTTGTCTTTAGGGTACAACTTTCTTCTTTTTTATTTTTTTTTTCCCCTTGCTCTTCTCCTTCCCCTACTCCCTAAGGCTTTCCAATATACTGAAATGGAAAGAATATGAAACTCTACAGAGAAGGACTTTTGCTTTAAGATTCTCTCTTTTATTTAACACAGGCCCAGGGATAGCTCTATGAGAAACCGTTTCACCAATATTAGTCTCAAGTGGGTAGTTATATGTAGTAACCAATTTTTCTTTTAGCATTCACAAATACATACTGTGTCCTGGTTCCCTTGGATGTATAACATCTAGGAAGAAATACCTGCCCTGGTAGGCAGGAAAGGATACTAGCATGTCACAGAAGAAATAGATGCTTTTCTTCTAAAGCAAGAATTTTCATGTTTTAGAGAGCTTTCCTGTTCTCTCAGACATGGCTTCTTTTCCTGCTTCTAGTGATGCTAGAGGGTCGAGAAATACGTGCTCTTGCATTATCCAAGATCTTCAAGTAGGGAGTTTGCTAGTATTAAAAAAAAAAACACAAAGAAACCCCACCAAAACATACAAGTTGAAGTGTTCTTAATGTGCTGTTAGGCAAGGAGAGGTAGCTTTTAAATGTGACCTTGAAATTTCACCGTGAGATCAGCTGCAAGTCTAAGGCAATAAAGTAGCTTAAAGTATCTTAAATGTTCTTGGCAGGTATGCTCTTGCAACTGTGTAAAAACTTCCCTTTGCTGAGCATCCAGCCACAATTGTTTAAGTGTAAGTAAAAGAAACCGGGTATGTGACAGTTACCTTTCTCCAAATATGTAACTCAGGATTCGTTTATAGCTCCTGTGGTCAAAAGGGAGAATAGGTAGTCAGAGCACTCCTAGAGATCATCAGGTTTCTTTACTGGTATGTGCAATTCTACATACAAATTGCAAATTACTGAGCTGCTTTTACAAAACAGAATTCCTGCATGAAATCCAGTCGGCTTCTTTCTACAAATTCCATATAGACACGTGAAGATGTGAAAAAGTCACTGTCTTTCACTGTATCAAACTATTTGGCTAGAAGTATTGTTGAAAGTGGAGATATGGATTCTGAATGTTTGTTACTGTGCTTTTGGAGAGAAGCACAGAGTTTACTTTAGCAGTAGGTATAATCAAATAATGCATGGTCTGTACATCGTATTTTCTAGAGGAAACCTTCATTTCTTAGGCTACTTTCTGTCTTTGCTTCAAATTATGTATCTTGGACAACTGAAAGATGCCACACAGAAGGTGCCTGTTTAAGGTTCAAAAAATGATCTTCTGACTACCAGAGAAATGCCACAGTTCTCCATATGCTTTTTTGACGGTGATAAATGGAAGGGCACTATGGTTTATAACTTCAGGTTTCACTGAACTTGAGTCAGTCTTGGTGCGGCCTTACAACACTCGGAAGAGTAAAGGCAGGCAACCCCGTGTGCAATTGCAAGCATGTTAATGGTGGAACCTCTCCAACCCAAACGATTCTGCGTAAGAGGCACTGGATTTTCCAGTTTTGGAGAGCAAATTTCTACCCCTCTCAAAATCTACACGTAGGAGCTATAGAGAGGAAAGGAAAGACCTTGTACGAGAAGAAGCTTTTCCCTTCTGTTATTTAACTCTTCTGGAGTAATTCTTCGATTTTAAATCTCAAAGTAGTGATGGTCAAAGTGAATCTAAGAGCTCAGCCTTTGTTTTTGCCTTCTCACCATGCTTCTCAGCCAGGACAAGGAGTGTGTAATTCTAAGGGATGTGTGTAGCTTCTCTGCAATGAGAGAAACCAGTAAAGGCACGTGGGCTGTGCAGAGGGCTCAGTGGATGTGGCTGTTCTGAGACAGAGCAAGCATGTATGGACCATGCATGCATCAGAAGTACAAAAACATGATCTCATCCCCAAAATTGCTGATTAAAATAAAAAAATATAGAAGGAAACATGTTTTTCTGGTAGATATAAAACAGTTCGAGATTTCATATACAGATCTGTATTGTTTTGTGTACTTTAACAAACACTGAAAATGGTTTTAGTTTGCAACTGGCTTAAAATTCTGGTGGTATGTCAGTAAGAACCACTACGCTATCTGTGTGAAAATTATGGAGTAGAAGTTACACCAGCTTGTGTCTAACAGTGTAGAACTGTATATTTCATTACAAAAAGGCAGCTATTTAAACCTGCTCTTGAGGGACAAGTATAGCACCTATGCTGCTTTATATTTTGGTATGCAACGGACTTCATTCTATATTTTGCTAGTTTTATTGCTGTTATGACGGTGACAAGAATGTGACCAGTATATACATAATTCTCTGTACTTGATATTTACCAAACTTTTTTTTTTTCCCCAACTTTTCAGGTTGTCCGTCAAATGATGTGGCTGATGGATCATATTTTTAAGTACACAAACTTTGGCATTGTGTCTCTAATCCATGGAGACTTCTTTATAAGACAGGTAAGGGAAAACACGTAAGAGTGTTTAGCTTTATCCTTATACTTGGAACACTGTGGTCTTATGAGACATACTCATTACCTCCCCAGAACGAAATAATGGTGCTGTAATGTGTATGTTTTGGTAGGACTTTGTTCTGAAAAGAGCTTTTTTTCCAAGCTTATCTTATTATTTGCCTAGATATGAGTATTTATAGAACCCAGTTATGATGGGAGCCTTTTATAAGAGGTGTACAAGCAAAGTATGGGGGCAGTCTTGTTGTGTGTCTCTGCTCCTCACTGCCCTGCCCATCGTTGGTGCCTCTCTTCTTTCCTTAGTGACCTTGAAGCTCTGCAAGGAGTCTGGTTAGGTCACAAACCGTCCCTTTTGATGGCGACATTGTAGTAGACCAGCTTAAGTTGGTGATGGATCTATATAAATTAATTGATTAATTGATCTATATAAATTAATTGATTCTGGTAGGTTAATTATTATTTGAGCGTCAGGAGAGAATGTGTATTGAGCCCAGGATCTTAAATGTTAAGGAATGAAAAACCTTAGATTATTTCTTACAATTTGGTTTGGGTTTTTTTGTGTATGTGTTTTCTGTTTGTTTTGGAGTGTTTGGTTTTTTTAAAATTATTTTGTCTTTTGTTTAGTAGCTGTTGATCAAACTGCCGTCTAAAAGTAGAAACTTAGAAGTACAGTGATAAGCATGAACCTGCTGGCAGTTATGTCAAGTGCAGCATCCATCATACACATTTCTTTCCTCACCTTATTTTTTATCTGGACTTAAAATGTATGGGCAGCCAGAATCAATTAATGAATTTTCACTTTACAGAGAAGGAGAAGCTCATTCACTTAGAATGAAATAAAGAAATGCTTAATCACAGCTGTGAACAGCTGAAGTGAGATTTCTCTTTAAGACTAGAGGAATGGTTAGAAAACCTCAGGCAAAATTAGATAATAAAATAAAGATCTCAAAGAGATATGCAACTGTGTACTGTAAGAGTATGGAAGGGAGCAGAGTTTGACACTTTGTAAAATATAAATCTATTTCCATAGTTAAAATTCACGAGATACACATTTTGAGGTACACCTGTCTGACAGCTTGTTAATTGTAATTTCTGAATGTGGTGTTGCAATTCCAGTTACAAAACCAAGCTATTACTGAGCTGCAAAAGCTAAGGCTTTTCCTCATTTTTTGTGAAGTGGCAGAGATAGACTCATGATGACATTTCATTTGTGATGTTGCATAAATATAAACCAATTAAAAATAAAATGTTTCTTGACTGTTAATTAGCATTTCAGTATAACAAAAACACTTAAGGTGAGTGAGTAATGATCCTTTGCCTAACCAAAGAAAGGCCCTAGTAATATTTGGATGAGCAAATACTTTTTTTTTTTTTTCCCCCCCCTGCAAAATAATATAATTTTGATCATCATACAATACATCCTATTTGTTAAAAATTAGCCTTAACATTAGCCTTGTTTTCATGAGCAGGACCAATGGCAGTTTTAGAAATGCTTCTGAGGTCTGCTAGCAGTTGAATCATGTTTTCTCTTCTCACGTTGAAAAGTTTACTGGAAACCAAGACTGTGAGTAACTTGCAAAGCGCAGGACATCCTAAAGAATTTGTCAGGAGTCTGCAGCTGCCTGTTCTCTTTCCACTAAAGGAAAGGTTGAGCCCATTCCCTGTGAGGGTGATCAAGCTAGCCAAGTCTTCAAGAACTGGTTATAAGAAGGAGCTGCTTCTGTATGACTGACTTCGTCTCCTTTCTAGACAGTATTTAATTGTGTTTTATCTTCCAAGACTGCTCAGTATTATGCTAGTCACAGCTGCGTTTAAACACTGCTCTCTTTGCCATTAGTTAGATTTATTTTTTTTTCCTGTATCGCAGCGGCATCTTAAACCTCCCAGTATTTGCTAAACGGCAGTTTATCCACCGGTTGTAGGTTTTGTTAGGTTTGTTTAGGGTTTGGAGAGTTCTAATACCTAACATGTGGAAAGTTAATTGTTCACTGCTGGGGGTTTTTTTTTAACTACTGTGCTATCCCGGAGTCCTGTGGTCTGGTGGGAAAGTACTGAGGAACTTTTATATTGCTCTTTAATTGCATTAATATGAGCAGGCAGAGCTTTTTCCTTCCCTTCCAAAAGGTAAGTGGGAAGTAATTGCAGTTATGAGATTTCAAAGTCTAAGAGAAACACTTTCACAAAACTTGTCTTCTATAGAATATGGTTTATTGTTGTCTTCTGCTCAACCCCACTCTTTCTTTCTTCCCTGCCGAAAAAAACCAAAGCACCACCAAGGTGTGGCAGTTTTGTTGACTTTTCAGAGAATTAAGATCACCTCTGCTGAGGGAAGCTTAAATTTTGGACTCCTGTGTCTTTGGAGTGATTTTGTAAAGTTGTGTTGGAGCACTCAAAAATGATAATTGATGTAAATAAATTGCTGTGAAAATTTGGGTAGCTTGCTCTTCCTTTGTATGAAAGTGGGAAGAGATTGTTGCTGAAGATATTGAAGATATTTCTGCAGCAATTAAGAACAAATCTTACTATTTTAAGTGAAAAAGCTGTGTGAATACTTCAAAGAGGAGAAATGAAGGAGGATTTGGGTTTTTTGTTGGTTTTTTGTTTGATTTTTTTCCTTGTCCCTCTTGGTCCTTCAGGTTTAATTATCACCTGGCTGTATTCTGTATACAGCTAATTGCCGAACTACAAGCTGGCGTCATACAATATTTTATTGGCTAGGGCATCTCATTTTTATTATTGTAGGCTTTCTTTAAAGGTCACACAAATAAAATCACTTCCGACTCAGCAGTTTCTGCTAAAGGAAGAAAACCTGCAAACATAGACGCCCAATACTCCCTTCCCAAGCGCTAAGTATTTCCATCAGTGTGCTGATTTCACTTGAGACTAAGCATTCAAGCAGTGCAGATTTTGGGAAAAATCTGTGGTTCTCCTGTGGTGACTGAATTCAAGTCTGGTCTCAAGGTCTGGCTGTGACTTCTGGTACTTCTGCCGTTCTCATACGGGAAGTGGGGAGATGTACCTAGAAGATGTGGAAGCAAAGATCCGTTTGCCTTGCAGAAATTACTGGTGATAGGTGGACCTTCAAATCATAGTTTAATCCCAAGATTGTCTCTGCAGAATTTGATTTAGCAAATTTAGCTTGGGGCCCAGTAACAGCTGGGAAATTCTGTCAATACATCCTCCTGTTATGTGGAGCTCCTGTTTACAGACTGGATCTCATTCTTGCAGAGAAGACTTCAAACTGAGAACTTCATCCTCAATTTCAAGGGCATTTTTTAGCCTTTCTGTAAAGTGATATTAACTCAGCCACCAGCGAATACTCTGGGAACATTGTTTGGTGTTGTCATAGAGTCTTACTCATAAAAGAGAGAGAGAAAACATAGAAAGGTAATAATTATCTGTCTTAATGTTATCCCTTTTAAGCATTCATTTTATTTAGGTAATGTTTTATCCTTATAGGGAAGAGCGCACCGTGACCATCAGCTTGTGTTACTCAAGGAACATCTAGAAAAGTATTACAGGAGCCGTAATCGGAAATGGATTGTTTTATTTCCAGAGGGTGGCTTCCTTAGGAAAAGGAGAGAAACAAGCCAGGCATTTGCCAAGAAAAACAATTTGCCATTTCTTAAGCACGTCACCCTGCCGAGACTTGGGGCAACACAAGTAATTCTGAAAACGCTTGTAGTGCCGCAAGAAAATGGAACTCCAGCAGGTGGAGACGCTGTGATAAAAGGTAAAGATCACTTTACTCTGGTGGATAAAAAGCAAATTGAATGTCCAAGATTTTAATTGAGCACAACATTTCGTGTTGAATCAGTCTCTTTAAATGTCAAATACAGCCACAATACATCATCATATTTACATAAGTGTTCTCACGTTTGCTTTTAATTCCGCTAAGTTTATTTTCTTTATGATGAGTTTTAACTTGATTAGTCTACAGAATGGTTGCATCGGTGTTCATTTTGGTATGTGTGATGGGTAGAGCAGATACTGGAATGAGCACCTGGAGCGGGCAAGAAGGTGGGCTGCTCCTTTCGGCACAGTTGATGGCTTGCACTGGTTTAGGGTAGTATGGAACTAAAAATATTTCTGGAATATGCAAACTATGCTCAAGTTTTTATTCCTGGCTCTAAAAGTTTCTTTGCAGCCAGTACTGTATACTTCGTTCCTCCTCTTGTGCTAAGTTCCATTGAGTTCAAGTTCTGTTCTCTATGGATTTTCATGATGCCTACCCCTTTTGTTGCTGATGTTAACTGCCACTGATGACTAGATTTGAAGGATTGTTTTTGGCTGTCTCATGTTAAAAGAAATATAAGGGAATAAGAATATTCCTGCAGCGTTATTATTCTGGGATGCCCGGGCTGTAGGGGAGAGTATAGCTGCGATATAAATAATGCCTGTAGTTACAGGACTTGGTGCTTTTAGTCTCTCAATTTTTAAAATTAACTCGTTGGCACATTAAGGGAGGGGCTTAGACCTCACTTAACCTAGTTGTGGATTTCTGTTACTTATTATAGAAACAATGGATTTGGGCTTTGTGGTGGTTTCTTATTGATGGGTGGTGCTGGAATTTCCATAGCCAAATTGTTATAGTCTTTCAGCAGTTTTAATCAAAGATCCACCCTAATGAAACCACATATGCAGATGACTGGGTTTTTTCTGTGCTGAAGTTCAAATTTCAGGGTTAGCAGGAAGCTTCACACAGAAATAGCTTCCAGACTTCTAGTTTTGAAGTTAATCTTGTCAACATAGGAAATGAATGAAGATGATGTTCTTGCAGGAGTGGAGGGAAGATTTTTTTTCTTTAATGAACTGAAAATGAAGGTGTAGAATACATGAGAATATTTCCTTTCAGGCTACATTCGCGAAAGAAAGGCCCGTGTTCTCTTGGAAGATTTTAGGTTTAAAAGAGAAACAGAATACCTTAGTCCTTGTTAAAAGTTTTGGTGGTTTTTTTAAGGAGAAAAGTTTGGCCTGTTCCTGTTCTATTTATTTCTGTCTCAAAGGGAAAAAGGTATGAAAAGTAAGAAGATTCCCAAATGTGAACTACAAGTTTTTTAGTTCTGGAAGGGAGCCAAAAGTGCTCATCAAATACCAAGTTTATATTTTCATACTCTTAGTTTGCTATCAGCTTAGCTGAACAAGAAGCCTGCTGCTTTTTTGTGTTTTATTTTTTTTTTTTTTAAGCAGCTTGATTCTGAGTCTGGAGAAATGATCATTTGATAGTAGTTGACCTAACTGGGTACTAAAATACAGGAATTATTTCAGAAATACAGTAGAAAGACATTTGTCCATCCTACTCAAAAGACAGAATGAAAGATAAATGGACAAAAATGGCAAAGAAATGTGTGGGTTTAGCTATTGATCTTTCAGAGTAATGGACATGAAACATAATAAAAGGGAAGAACAAGAGGAATGAAAATAAGTATTTTGTGCTAGAAAAGAGTAATATTTGGTACATATGAAGATGAGATGTTTGAAGTCCTCTCTTCTCTTAAGCTCATAAAGATATTTCTAGTGTGGTGAAACTGCCCTTTCAGAGATGTACAAAAGGTTAATTCTTGATCTATATCTTGTATAGAAAACTTTTCCTCTATCCTTCTGCCTTCAAATGTTTTTACTGTACTCCTGCCACTTCTGAAAATTTTTGAAGAATATTTGGTTAGATGAAATATAATTGTGTAAATTGATAGGATCATGTTATGAAGTTAGAAGCCTAAAAAGTTAGTGATCATCTTTACTTTGTATCTCTTATTTTTCCCTTTTTTTAACCACACGAAAAAAAGCCTATGAAAACAAACTTGCCTGTATTCTCTTTGGGTTACCATCGTTGAGCTGTAGGTGTTAGAACTAGGTGTAGTATAAACAGTGAAGGTTTCATCAGTGTTGTGCATAGAGATTGCATATGAAATTTTTGTACATTATTACTGTACTCCTTTGCTTGGAGCATGGCTTCTGTGTCAGCACCATCACACTTGAACTTCATGCTTCACTGAGAGCATTTTTCCTCTGCACTACTTCTTCTGCTCCAGACTGTCTTATTTAATAGTGTTCCGGGTGTCCTGGATTACCAGTTTATTCATCCTGCTGTTGTGAGCTCGCTTCTCCATTATTTATTGTTCTCTCAATCTTCTTGTTACTGCCAAACTTGCAGATAATGATGGGCGTTTGTCTCCCCCAACCACCACCTGATTTTAGGTTAATTGCTTCATAGCTTAACTCCTCCTCAAAAATTAGATCTTCTTCCTCTTGAGTTTATGGGTAGCTGTGTTAGGATGAGTCATAATGCACAGTTGCAGTGTTCTTGAGTGCTGTCCTTTTATTAGCACCTAATTAATTTACAATTACCCTTGTAGCTTTTATACTGTTCCAGCTTTGACACCATTTTACTTTCTCAGTTGGAAAGGTGTATAATACTGAGTGAAAGAGGAAAAGATGACAAAAGCACCTACAATGGTTCATTTTTAATATACTACTACACTGCACAGTACTTTGGTACAAATGGAGTTGCACACGGTGCTTTCATCATGTCACCCCCCTCACCCAGCCCTCCTCCTCAGTTTCCTTTTCTACATCAAATATCACTGAAGTTGCACCCTTCAAATAATAGTTCAAGAATTGTTCAAGAGTTGTGCAACAGCTAAATGCTATGTCATCTGTCCTTCATCTCTGTCATCCCTTCGGCAGAGGTGGGTTTATGTTGTCAAGTGAGAGGTTCAGTAGCCTCCCCAAAATGTCATTAGCATTGAGTATGATATTAATATTCTTAATACCCAGTCCCCTTTTCAGTTTGTTTTTTGTTCTAGTTATGAATTATGCACAGTTTATTACCTGACTCTTCTTCTGTAAAGTGACAGAAAGAACAAATGTTTCTGAGCTGGATGATCAATACTGTCAGTTCTTTACTGGTTGCTTTTCCAAGGCAACCAGCCTCTGGTTTCTTAATTTTCTCCTCATAACAGTTTTCCAAGCCTTCTTTAATGAAATCCCAAGTACTAGCCTTTATCAGGGTGAAATGTAACTTACCACAGGTAAATGCTAGATTAAATTGCTAAAGCTGTTGTTGCTTTTGCTGCCTTTTGAAACACTTCTCTGATTTTAATGAAGTTGCACAATTTTACTGCTAAAAAAAAAGGAGAATGGAAAAACATACAGGAAAGGTAGTACTGTCACTTGATGGCTTGAGTGCTTCTGAAGCTAGGAAGTACAGATAATATAAAGCGATGCCTGTCCCTGAAAAGGTGGTATAAATTAATTCTGGGGTCTCATGAAAGCATCCCTCTGGGCAGATGTGCTGTGCCCCTCAAAGAGAGCGCTGCTGCCGGCGCCAGTGTTCCAGAAGGTTTTATTGCAGAATAGAAATGTGGGCAACGCAACAGTACTTGATGCGTTACCATCATCACCTTAGTCCCCTGTAGGGACTGATGTGTCTGAGAGGGGTGTATTTCATGGTTTGGTTTTGTTTATTTTTTTCATGTTCTAAGTGCAAAACAGCTGGCAGTTCAAAGGAGTTTGGAGCAGTTGTTCACTAAGGATATGCACTCCAGAGCTTATTTTTTATCAACCTTTCTCTAGTATGTTTTTTTAATTCCATTTATATTACCACACAGAAATTTTTTGTGTGATAAGAGGTTGCTATGATTTTGGTTAGAGCTATATTGAAATCTGATCTTGCTGTTTTAAATGCAGCAAAGTACATTCAGTTCTGATGCTTTTTCTCAGAGATATTTAATTTTCCTTTCTGCAGAGCTGGACACTGGACTTTGTAATTGATTTTTTTTTTAATCAAACTGTTGAGTTCATTGTTATGTGAAGAATGTGATTTGAATAACATGAGAAAGCCCTTTTTTTTTTTCTTTAATCCTCTGGAAGGGGCTTCTTGCTTTGTTCCAGGTGACTTGTTACAGAGAGAATTTAAGATAATGAGTAAATGTTCAGTCTGAGAGCTAATTTTTAGGAAAAGAGTAAATTTTAAGGTCAGTGGTCCAGCTGATCACACAAGGACAAGCAGAGGACAAACAGCAAGTTACAAGAATGCATCGCTATGCAGGGCAAGGCAGCAGCCTCTTTTGGCTGTGTTTAGAGTGATCTAAGTGTTCAGGAAACCACACCTGAATCCTAGTGAATGCTAGTAAATATTTTCTTTTTTGAGTGGAAGCTGCGGTTCTCAGGTTCACACCTGGCTGGTGCGTTCTTTTCAGCTCTGGATGCGATCCAGCATTATCGCACCATCCAGCGCTCAGCTGGAG
>NW_009728122.1:17021-41714 GCF_000703405.1 Apaloderma vittatum | reverse complement strand
TTTCCTGGTGAAACCTGTCTGTATAACTTGCTTTTTTTTTTTTCCTCTGTGGTAAACCCTGATGGTCTGCTGGTGGGTTTGAAGAGTCCTGTGCGTAGTCAAATCTGGCTTTTAGCGTAGGTTGAGAGTAACCTTCGAGACTGGCAGAGAGGGGATGAAGAGAAGCTCTGAAACCCAGGCAGCTAGTGGCAAGGACAAGTGGGCACGGCCTGAACCTGCCTCAGGGGAGGTTTAGGTTGGATCTCAGGAAGCCCTTCCTCACAGAGAGGGTGCTCAGGCACTGGGATGCACTGCCCAGGGAAGTGGTGGAGTCACCGTGCCTGGAGGGGTTTAAGGAGAGGCTGGATGTGGCACTTAGTGCCGTCGTCTGGATGATGTGGTGGTGTTGGGTCATAGGTTGGACTTGATGATCTCAGAGGTCTTTTCCAGCCTCAACAATTCTGTGATTCTGTGATATTTGTGATTGTTGACAGTCAGGTATTTTTTGTGAGATGACCATAGAGGATGACGGAGCACTGAATGTATTGAAGACACACTGTCACTGAATTCACAGCTGGAACAAAAGCAAGGAAAAAATAGTTTAAAAGATTTGCCTCTGCTGGTGATTTGGGATTAAAAAAAAAAACAAAAACAAAACCAGAAAAAAACAAAACAGTAAATTAAGAGACTTTAAATTTAGTCCTGATTTTTTTTTTCTAGGCCAGGAAACTTACTGCCATGTGGGATTGTTCAGTCCTATCTCAGCACTCATAAGGCAAATACGCACCATTTGTACTAAGGTGCATTATTACTACGTTGCTTGGAGGCAACTGTGTGAACACATGCCTGCAGACCTGTTTTGAACTCTCTAGAAAGAATCAGACTACTACCATTTTGAGGCAATTTGAGAAATAAAAATCCTCCACCTGTGCTGAAAGTGGCAAGCAGACTGACACCGCAGAAGAAAAACTAGTCCTTGGAGAGTTCAGCTTAAATTTGGCCTCTGCAGCAGTTTCTTTTGCTGAAGTGTCTGGCAGCCAGACTGCTCAGTCTTTCAGCAGGTACTAGAGATGAAGAGCAAGGGTGTCTTTTAATGATAGGTAGAAAGTTCAGAAAGGGGTTGTTGGCTGTCAGAAACATCTGTGGCTGTGTTGGCCGGGACAAACTTGGCAAGAGCAGTTCTTGAGCGGGTATATGCAACTCCCTTTATTTCAGCTGAAAATGCCAAAGGTGAAATTCACACTGTATTATAATTAATGCAGCAGTCTTTTCTGTTCCGAGTTCCTGTTGGCACTCTCCATTTTAAAAAATAATAGGATTCATTCTGATTCAAAGGTCTGCTTAGGCTTGAAAGCATCATCCTCGGGCATACTGAGGCCTCTCCCGCTTTGTGTTGTGTGCAGTTTTCTGTTTCTTTCTCAGTTTCAGGCTCTGTTAGAGCTTCGTGGCTTTAAAATAAATATGTTCATGAGCAGGGCACAGCACAGCATAACCCTTCCCAAAGGACAGCGAGATTAATTTAAAAATTAATTTCCTAAAATCCTTGGTGGTTTAGGTTTTTTTGGTAGTATGAGATCTTAGATGATTATGTAAGGCTTATTTTAAACCAGAGCATGCAGAAATATGCCTGTGACTGTTTTGATAGCATGTCTTGGTAATTACACATGGAGGTAGCTGCGCTAAGACCTGCTTGCTTCTAAAGGAGGGTCTATGGAGGCTTACGTTACCTTCAGAAATTTTGTTTAATTTTTATTTTTCCCTAACCTGGGGTTCCTGGTGGGCTGTCAGAGACTGTTTTTTCTCCTCACCCTTCCCTGGAAGGGGCTGGAGGTGAGTTTGAGCTGGTCTGAGGAATCCATGCGGCAGCTCTGCTCCGCAAAAGCAGAAGGCAGGAAATCAGCACAGAAAAGGACTGCAGGAGTCTTCTCATAATGAAGTTTGAATCATTAGCCACTCAAAAAGAGCAGTTTGAAATACTAGCTAAATATTTAATAAATTATTTTAAAACATTTTACTGTAAATAATAAGATAATGTGCCTGTATTCATCTGGCACTTTTTAATTGCGATTAATGATCTGTGTTGCTTACTCACTTAGACAATTTACTTGTCTTTATCCATTCTTACCTTACATCTGGGAAAATAATAAATTGAATGGCTTTCTTCTGAAATCCATTTCTAAATGAATACCTCTGTGGATTTGCTATTAATTTCATATTGGCTTTTCTCTAATACATTGCTACTTTTAAAATGAAGGACTCTGTATTTAGTGCTTTTCTTGAGAGAGTCTTGACAAGCACTCTGTCATGATGCTGGCAAGCCCTGAGCCTCTAATGGGACCTCGTGTTCTCATTCCACCTGTCTGCCAGGGTTTTAAAATACTATATTTCCAGAATGTGTTGGATGTTTCATTTAACCTGGAAGTTTCAGCTTGACCTATGTAGCTTGCCCTTCGTCAAATTTTGAAATAGAACATTACATGCTACTAATAAGTCATAAAGTGAATATTAGGAAATACTGTCTAGCCCCTTATTCAGGTAGTGTGTGCACATTTGTGATGAAGTGGTACCGCTCCGTTGTTGAGCAGACACCATGGAAACACTAGCTGCTTGTTAAAATAATTGATAGATACATGCAATAGTGTTGCTGTAATTGTCTTCTCACGCTTAATTAAGTTAGATGCAAATTAAATTAAATGCAGGTAGAAACTCGCAAGTCAATCCTTGCACGTATGTACTAGTTGGTGTTAATAACTGTGGCTTTTAGAGTTACGCCTCACACCGTGTGTTGCAGCTGATTGTGGGCAAGACTGAACATTTGTCTCGTCCAGCATCTTGTCTGTGACTCCAGGTGGATGTCAGAGAAAGAGCGTGAACACAGCAAACAGGCATCGTGCTTCTCCTCCATACTCTTCTAGCTTCTGGCTGTTTCCAGTGTGACAGGTCTCCCAAGCCAGGTGGGGCTGTTCAGTTAACACTCCAACAGGTTTCTTCCATGTACTTGTCCAATTTCCTCTCAATATCCAGCCCTCGGCATCCTTGACATCCTTTGGCAAGGAGTTCCCTATGGTTTTATTTCTGTCTGCACGAAGAATCTTTTCTCTCTATTTGCTTTGAAAACTTTTCCTCTTGGCTTCATTTTTAATACATCTGTTCTTGTACTGAGAAAGATGGTGAACAGTCTACCGCTGTGCATGTTCTTCATGCCAGCGGTGTTTTTGTCAACCTCGATCGTATTTCTTTCATAGCTATCTTAGCTGCAGGCTTGAAGAGACTTGTACTTTTTAGTAAGATCTAACACTTGTTACATGCTTCTGCCAACAGCTGACTGGTTTTAGTAGTCAACTTTTTTAATGCTTCAAGATACTGCTTGGTATGAAGTAAGCATATTACTGTATTAGTCTATTAAATTTTAATTATGCATATTACTGTACTAGCCCAAATCAAACATGACCTCAGATACAAGGCAGCTCCAGTTGCCACAGAATAGTTAGAAAACTGACAAGCTAATCTCAGAAGTACTCTCTTGGCAATGGTCCTCTCCTTCCTGGTTTGCTTTTCACATCTGCTGCTCTCCCTCTTTGCAAACCTGTGAATTGAAGGCATGCCAGAGAAATGTCATGGCTAGGCTGATACCGTGACCTTGACTATTGCTGGTAGTAACCTATGTTCAGATCTAAATTTTACTCTCCTGAATAATCTTCAGAGCAAATATTTTCACGTCCTTTGATCCTTTTTTCAATTTCTAAATATGCTGAACATGCACTGATACCAGTCTTTCTGGAACCTTGTCAATGCGATGTCCTCTCCATTGTGAAAACTGACCATCTTCTATTCATTGCTTTCTTGTCTTTAGTATGCGAAGTGGCGTGTTTCCTCTTTATCCCATTACTTAGATTTTTTTTTAAGGACCTTTGAGAGACTTTTTTAAAAAACACCTTTGAAAAATCTAACTATGTTTTATGACATAAATCACCTATACCCACTTAACCCAGTAGTGAGGGTAGTTGTCCAAAGTGGGAGGTGTGCATGGTTGACCTGCAAATGTCAGGTCTTACAAAGGCCCAGTTGTAAATGTGCTTAAAGTGCAAACCAAGAAAGTTGGATTTATTTTTTATTTAAGTTTTCCTTTTCGTGAATGGGGGGAAGCACCCAACACTTGAGCCAACATTTTGCGTGACTGTAAAAATACCCAGTGAGTGAGCTAGTTCTGTGTGCTACAGTATGTAAGAAAACAGAAGTAGTCGTCAAAATAAAGTCTTTGTCAAGCTGAAGTTTGTAAGAGTATTTCTGTGCTCTGTGATGAAATTTGAGTTTGATTTTTGGCTGTCTTATTTTATTTGTGCCTCATACCTAGTGAAGTAATACAAAAATGGTATAGCGATCACCTGTTTCTGGTTACTTTTAATGCCGCGTTTCTTTTTTTTTTCCTAGAGAGTAAATCAAAAGGCCTCCAGTGGGTAATAGATACAACCATTGCGTATCCCAAAGGTGAACCTTTAGACATCCAAACTTGGATTCTTGGCTACCGACAACCAACAGTTACACATGTACATTACAGGTAGGACTTCATGAATTAAAATGTTAAAAAAAACCCCAAAGTATTCACAAATTGTAACATCGTGTTTCAGGATACGGGAAATGCAACGTCATCTTTTTGTGTGTGTCTCGCACAGGTGAACAACTCACATTATCTAACATGACACAGTTTTCTTTTGAAAAGATCAGTGACCTTTCCATATCATAGCACATTTAAGTTTTTGTCTAATGTCTTATGGCTGAATATAGTAATGGGAAATATATTTGATGGCTAGGTCGTCTTTTCTGCTTTGATGTTAAGGTACTAGTAAACCCAACTTTTTTTTTTTTTTTTTCCGTAATGACAACAAATTGAAGATTACCGTGTTATTTAATACTAGGTTTCCTGAGAGATTATTATGTATTGTATTTAACTCTCTAAATAGAGATGTCGGCTTTTTTACTCAAAGCATAGTTGAGAGGAGTAACACTTAGGCATCCATGAAATTTGCTGCTGTTTCCAAAGATGAGATACAGTTTAAACTTTTCTCCTCAGCAGTTCTTTGTCTCAGGACCTAAACTAATGGAGAGGGAAGTTGCATCTTGCTTTTGGTTTTCAGTTAATGGCAAGTCAGGAATCTCCAGAAATATTTTAACAGTCTTCCTTTAGCAAATAAATTGCATTATTGGGTCTTGATTCCCTTTTGCTAATTTGGGGAGCTTTTAGACTTTTACGGTAAGCTTTCAGATATCCTTGTGTGGATCCCCTGGGTGCTGGTTTAACTGGGAATGACCTTCTCCAGCACCACTGCTGTGTCAGTGTTGTGTGATGCAAAGTACAGGCTGCTCACTGGAACTCCTTTCCACAGCCATGTTTTTATCTGTCCCTGCTTTTTATAGAAAAATTGTCTTCAAATTTTTCCAAAGGTGAATGTACTTACACCCTGATTTATGTAAGATACCATAATACCTCTTGCGCTTTATTCAGGTCACCTTAGTACTCTCTCAGATCTCTGGGATAATTGCAAGTTGAATATATTCAGAACTTTACTAGAGTATTTCCAAAAAGACTTTCTTTAAAAAAGAGAGAAGATTATCTTAAGTTGAATTAGTTTCCTGCTTCTAAATGTGTGTATTCAAAACCTATTTTTGAGCACAGGCATAAAGATGATGTAACCTTCCTTGCATTGACTTTGAACATTACAGTTCTTGTAGTACTAAAATTCTAGTTAAAAAAAATGAAGGTGTTTATTGCTGAGTGTAGGCTTCTTGTCTTCTTCTAGAGAATCTAAATCACTGGTGTAGTGGTTTAGTAGACGGGGCAGGCCTCTCTCTTTGAATTTTTTTTCTTTATTTATGTATTTATTTTAAATAATCTCTAGTTGTTATGGTTGACGCTGCAAAACCATTTGAAGTGTGCCGCAAATGGAAACTAATGCAGCGGTGTGTCTCTGAAGGCTGAATGTAAAACCTCTGTAATGAAAACTGACTGTCTTTGGTCTTAACTGGAGCTTTAATTAACTTTCCAGTCTTGGTAATTCTTAAATTGGCATATCAAGTTTAGTCACGTGCCCTTTGGACTCTTAAGGGCTTTTGCTGGATGTAGGATAGCAATTCTTAAAGATGCATTTTACAAACTACCGGGGCTGTGGCAGCGGCCGGTAGCAGCGAGGGCGCGGGAAGGCAGCCTGCGCCCCGTCCCTCTGCGCGTGAACATGCGGTGCCATGACGTGTCCTGAGCAGATGTCACATCTGGGTCACTCTTTGGTAGGTCCTGATGGACCTGACCTTCCTAAACTTTCCTAGTACTTTTTTTTAACCTACTTATACTTAGATTTCTACAATTTTCCATGATGCAGCATGTAACTTCTTGAGGGTGGCAGCCAGGACCACTTCCTTCTTGCTCAGGTGAAGTTCACCTGATGCCCTCAGTGGGTGCACGCTGTTTCCCGTGTCCTGCCAGCAGCAGATGACTCATTCCTCAGTGACACTCTCCGTGGCCCATGACTTTACAGAGCTTTCTCGTATCCTGCCTTAGCTGTCCCCATCTTTCTCCCAGCCTGGCGAGTTTTCATCTCTTTTGGCATCTCCTTACACAAAAGCCTTTCCCTGATTAGCTTGTCGCTTTCGTCTGTGCCTTTTCTGGCTTCGCTATAACTAGTTTGCGAGATGACTGACATCCTGCAATCCCTGGGGGGAATTCAGGATCGCTTACCAGAGTAATAAGAGCTAATCTTAGAGGCTATGTGTGTGTATGTGTAGCTGCTCGTGCTTTTTTCCGCTCCTCAGTGCTCATTGCCCTGCGTTCACTGGTGTTTAATTTCATCTGCAACTGTTGTCAGATCCTTCTGCAACTCTTCTCTTTGATTACCCAGAATAATTCCATACCAAAAAAAGTAATAAGGCTTTTGTATCCTTTCTTCCAGATTTAGCATACCATCTAGCTATGATGCGCTAAAACCTTTTAATGTATCTGGAATTAGAGCTGTACTTTGGGATGAATATAGTGGATTTTCACCTTCAATGTTTTTGACAATAAAATTTATTTTTAGGTATTTTTGTGTGGCTTTAAAAATGTTTTCTCTTTTACATAAAGGATAAATATATCCATGGCAGGATTAGCAGAGAGCAACTGAGCAGTGTGTGTACATGAATTTACTCACATTGCATCATCCTTTTCTAATGCTTATACAGAAATTTTCCTGCTGGATTCCCTTCGGGGCATTACAGCAACTATTTATTTATTTATTTATTTATTTTTCTTCTTGGATCACCTGACTTTACTCATTAGGGGTTATTTTTTTTTTTAACAGAGTGCTGTAATGTGAGAGAAACCTTCAGAGTTTTTGACAACTCTATTCAAATCATCAATGTGTGATTTAGAGTTGTTGGTACCACTGAGAACCTGTGAAGACTGAGTATGTGCCTAAGAAACTGGGGGTGGTGGACAGGGAAGAGTAGGGAACAACTATTTTGTCCTGAAGGATCTCTGGTGTTAAAGAAAACCTTATAGCTCTGCTGTCACTTTGTTGAACCTTCTCTGAGATTGGGAAACGAGCTAATCGGAACCCAGTGCATGGCTTGACTGGGAAACCTAAACTACATCTTTAAATTCAAAATTTATATGGAGACCAAAAGATTGCTGTAACAGAACCATGGGAATACCTGGGTTGTCATCTGGAAATGCCAGTGCTTATTCTGCAGGTCACAAATTTGAGGTGGTTCCTCAGTAATTCCTGATTTTGATCACTGTTGGGTATTAGCTACTCTTTGTCCGTAACAGCGCAGGCAAGTATCAAATCAGTGGCTGAGGTTTGAAAAGGCCTGTGCTGTGTTGAGGCCCGAAATATCACTTAGAAAGTCAGTGCATTTCTTTAACTCTTTGAAACAAACTCACTTAGCAAAGGGAAAACTCAGGGTGAAGTGGACTTCATCATTAAAAAGATGGAAATGTCAGAAATGTCTTCCAAAGATGGAAAAGGTCAGAGGTGTTTATATTTGTCTGTGTTTGACACAGATGTCATCTGAAATTTTAGTGAAATGCATATTGAATAAGTTTGGATTGTTGTTACTCCTCTTGATTTAGTGCAATAGAATAATGCTCATTTTTTGTAATTTGGAATGTTCTAGGCGATTACATTTGAAGTAAATTTTAATTTTTAAATAACTGGGGAGGGCAGAAGTTCTGCACGAGTCTGTGTGCTCTGGCGCACTAGTTTCTCATCTGCCATTTCTTTTAACTAAGTTATAGCAAAAAAAAAAAATAAATCAAAAAGACTCTTTTGGCAAAAGTAAAGGAAGCTTTTGACCAGATGTTACCTCTACTGTATGAAAGGAGAACTGGGATTAAAACGTGCTTTTTTCCTTTTAGAGTAGTCCAGAATGAGGAACTGATGTACGAACAACAGTGAGAAAAAAAGCAACTTTTTCTGTGCTGCTCGAACTGGAGCAGAGGAGACTGTGGAGCCTCTTTTGTTCTGGTTGCTCAGTCAGTCCTTTCTGCTGCTCCTTTTGGTCACAACCCGTCTCTTTCTGCCTTACGTTCTTTCAAATCTAGTGTTTTCCTTTTATCATAGCCTGTCCTTTTAGTGCAGGGTTATTTCTTTTTTATACTCCCTAGGGAGTAACAGAGGAGTGTCAAGGACACAGCAAGCAGCCTTACATTTTCATTTTTAGATGTTTTTCTAGCTAATGGAAATGGCAGAAAAGGATCAATTTAATTCAGTAATCTCTTTTTGTTTGAAAGCTCAGTTTTGGTAATGAGTTGAACCTTGCTTTTCAAACTGCAATTTTTGGTACAAATTACATGTTTTTCAGAAGTTCATAATTAGGCTAAGCTCTGGCCTGATTTTTCTCAGGGTGTCAAAAGAAACTTCCATAGAAAAAAGGGCAGTTACCAAGTTTCAGATTCTTCAAAATATGAAGATGTGAGAACTTTACCCTTCTAACTATTGAATAATTTTTTGACACTGACAGATGTCTCAAAGCTCATTGGAAAGTGCTGAAAAACTAGATTTGGCCCCTGAAACATAATATTCAAGGAAAATATCTAGATAACTTCTTCGAGGTCAAATGTCACTGGGATTTTTGGGGGTAATTTCAGCCCTTCTGTTAAAACAGTAAGCACGAAAAAGAAAAATATAATGCTGGAAGGTGCAAGGCATCTCTAACTAGAGACATCACTATGAGACCTGCTTTTTAATGACTCTGTTGGAAAGGTTTCTTTTGGGTTTTTTTCAGAATTGTTTAACTTTATGCTTAGGTCATTTTGTGACATGCATTGACCATAAATCCAGATTCACTGCACTTACGCCCAGTAACGCTGAGTGGTTTGGTGTCTGTGTAGCAAGACTGTGTACTGGCTGCTGTTCTCAGCTCCCAATGTGAGGGGAGTTGGGGGGTTATTTATTTTCTTCTGATACTAGCCACTTCTTCAGTCTAACCGACTTGGTGTTTCTCAGCTGGTCTCCAAGTTCCTCCAATAGTAGGATTTCTCATGCGCTGCAGTTCCGCTGACAAAACTCAAGATATAAAAAAATGAAAAAAACCCCAACAAATGGCTATTCAGTTTGTATGATTCTTAGCTTTTCCTCACTCAGAACTGACGTGATGTTGAGGTTTTTCACACTAGCTTCCCGCTGGCTCGTGCCCTTTTATGATCATATCTCGTGTTTTTGCCATGTGATGGTGATTGGGGGGTAGAGACCCCAAATTCGGAGGCAGCCGTAGCGGCCTCGGCCACAGAGGATACTTGTGTTTGTGCTGCGTGGAAGCACCACCCTATTAAGGGACTTGAACATCTCTCCTGTGAAGAGAGACTGAGAGAACTGAGGCTGTTCAGCCTTGAAAGGAGACGGCTGAGAGGTGACCTCATTAACGTATAGAAATATCTGAGGGGTGGGTGTCAAGGGGAAGGAGACAATCTCTTCTCAGTGGTGCCCAGTACTAGAACAAGGAATATTGGTTTTAAGTTAGAACACAGGAAGTTCCGCCTCAACATGAGGAGAAACTTCTTTACTGTGAGGGTGACGGAGCCCTGGCACAGGCTGCCCAGAGAGGTTGTGGAGTCTCCTTCTCTGGAGACAATCAAACCCTGCCTGGATGCATTCCTGTGTGGCTGCCCTAGGGGATCCTGCTCTGGCAGGGGGGGTGGGCTATAGATGATCTTTCAAGGTCCCTTCCAACCCCTGACATTCTGTGATTCTATGATTTCCAGCTAACTCAGCTGTCTTTGTGCCATAATGCAGATGAGTACTGTGTCAGCTTTTTTTTTTTTCTCTCATACCAGTTCTTGTACTGTGCTGCTGTTGAAATAAGCTTTCAACTACTGAGGAAGTTCTCTTTTTTTTATGTCTATGTTGATACAGATTTATTGAAATAAAGTAGGCTCCTTGCTATAAATAAGATGGAATGCATTGTGGTTGCTGAATGAGTTTTGCAGAAATGTCCGTAAAGGGCATCCAGTTTGGCAATATATTTTAATACTTTTCTTTTTTTTTTCACACAAGTAGCTTATTTTTGGTCATACATGAGATCTACCAACAACCTTCATCATGCTGAATTTATTTAAAGAGTCATTGAAACAGCAAAAATAAATACTATGACTTGGAGTACGGGCCAATAAAGAATTATAATGCAGGGTAGGACAGATGATGAAAGGCAGTTCTTAAAGTGGTATCTATGAACTTTATAATTTTAAGACAGAATCAGTGGTTGTTTCTTAGATAAGGACTATTTAAAAGAGATTACATGTTTATGAAAATACTGTATTTCTGAAAATTATTTGGTACCTTTTGAGAAATGACCTATCAGTAGGTAAGTCTCCACAATTTCATATGTATGCCAACATGTCTTTGGCAGTTACATTTCCTTTTTTAAAAATCCTTTCTTCTTTCCCACACTGTCATCTATGCTAGTATATTCTAGTTTGGGACATAGATGCACTTTTGTGTAGTGGTTTAAGAAAGTTGCCATCCCTCAGTCAGCTCCGTGGAGTGTCCTGCAGCCGTTGTCACCTCGCGGCTGCAGATGGGAAATCTCCAATTAGAAGGTAACGCTTGGTTACTGAGACAGCTTTGCAGACTCCCTTCAGAGTACATCCTTACTTCCACTGCCCCTTTTAGCTTCTCAGAGTACAGCCTGCAGTGGCACTGCTTTTGCTGAAGTTAAGCCCCTTCCCTGCTTCACCCTCATGATAGCAAAGCAGCTGTTCCCTTGGTGAGGAATGAAAGGAGGTATTTCCATTCTGCTTGAATTTTCTGGTCAAGTTATCTTATCCAGTGTCTTTTTTTTCTTTTCCCCCCACACTGGGCAAAGATGCTCTTATTTTCATGCAATGTGAAAAGTTAGTTTAGTCCAAAAGCTAGAAAGATTCAAGTGCCCAAGAGAATCTAGAAGCTTCAAATATTACACGTTGACCTCGTTCCTTGTCAGGACAGTTCTCTGTGGTGCTAACGTTTTGTTTTCCAGAGGAGATCAGCAAACTGTTCGCTTTTAGTGGCGTTCCTGAGGCTGGATACCCAAGGGTGGAGTAGAGCCAAGATGTTGCTCATGCAGTGACCACACTGACAACTGTGTACAGACCTGGCAGACCTCACAGCCAAGGGTTGGGGCTGGCCCTGCCCCAGTCAAAGTGATGGCATCTTGCCATTGCTTCACACCGTCTGGGTAAAGAGCTTGGTAACATCAGACTTTCTCAGTTACCTTTCCTGAATCCAGTCTTAAAGAAGCCATCTTCTAAAATACAGATGCCATCTGATGGGCTGACAGTGATGATAGTGGCCACATGTTTAGTTTAAATATGGGGCAGAGGGGTATCTTCATCTTATCTAGTACAGGAAGGACTTGTTTCCAGAGTTGGAAGGATTTTTTTTTTTAAACATTTCATCTTTAATTTAGCTCGGTCATTAGTAAGAATGTTCTGCTTGTAAAAATAACTGTGGATAATCTAAAAATCTACTTGAAAATGCTTCTAAATACACTAGCACTTATCATTGCCAAACTGTGACAGCCAGCATAGCATTACTGAAAAATCAGTTGTTTTCCACTCTGCATTAATATTCATTCACACTGGGTATAATGGTGATTGCCTCTTAAACCTTTAATAAGCAGAGTTTATATCCAGAGATTTGAGTATTCTGGTACCATATTGATTCATACAAGAGCCTGGATGGATTCAAGCAGGCAAGCGGTGTCCTGTGTTCCATTAGTCTCTCACAAGATCGGTATCACTTATGCGACTTTGCTACTTCAATTAAGTGCCAGCTCATAAATTGTTTCCAATGAGTTCTTGAGAGATCTGGCGATAATGTTTTCAAACTTAGAAAGTACATCCTTGGAAAACACCAGGGTTAACTAGGTTATTGATCTGCAGAGTTGTTGCCCGTTGGGTAACTGAGAAGTGAATGTGGAGGTGAAGAGTATCTGTATGAAGCCAGGTAATCCTAGACTTCTGTCCTGAGCCCACACATGCATTCTGTTAGTTCTGAACCATCTTCAAACTTGCATGAGCAGCATCTGTCCTTCAAAAATATACTGTGAAACACAACATTCAGTTGCTGAGTCTTTTTATCTCTTCATAGCAGATAGGCAGAGTAAAAATAGTGCTTGGCAGCTCAGTCCTGTTCAGGTACAGAGAGTAAGTCTTTTGTAGTCCTTTCTCTGTGGATGTGTTTTTTACTTGCCTCTACGTGGATTAATTTTAATCTGCTTTACAACATCTGTGCTTCAAAATAAAACAGTTTTTTATTGTCCGTGTTCTTAATATGCACACTGAGGAATTGAGCTATTTACTGGACCACCAACTATTTAATAACATTTCATAATACTCAAAAGACTTTTCTTCAAACTGGATTTCACCTGAGCAGTTGCTAATTTCTGGTTACAGAGGCTGTCTTTACTAGAGCACAGAGAACTCCATGGTGTGAGAGAGATGTAGGTAGAATTGCTACAGAAATATCTGAGTTCACGTTGATGCCATAGTTGGTAAACAAAAATTGTTCATCTCCTTGTACGTGTGTGTATATATATATATATATATATATTCTTCATGTACCTCTTGGCCCTAATTGTGGGCGGGTGCATTTAGTGACTGTGTGTCTGCTGAGTTCATGTTGTCCATGCTGATGTTTGTGTAAGAGCATAAGTTGGGAATTGGACTTGATGATCCTTGTGGGTCCCTTCTGACTCAAGATACGCTATGATTCTGTGATATATCTCTGTATGCATTTTTAATTCGCTCATTAGAGCAATACTTGCCTGCTTTTCTCCTCCACATACAGCTTGTTTCTCCCTGCGTCAAACTGAAAGGAGGAGGCACAAATGACTTAAAAACAGTGCAAGTAAAGATATTGAAAACAGGAACAGCAACAAACACGTGCTTCAGAGGCATCTTGTTCTTGTTCGTTTGACATTGCAGTATCTTGGATATCTCTTACTTCCATTCAGACACTGCCTGCACATCGTGGTGCTACTTCAAATTCTTTTTAGTATAATCAGTTGAGACTGTGTTGAAAATGAAATGAAAAATCCACTAATGGAAATACAGGTGTGGTGTACATCAGAAGGTAAATGGGAGCTCACCTGAAATGAGAAGCCTACAGTAACGGTCTTAAATTTCAGAAGATTAATTTTTCAGGCTAGTTTGATACACAGATCTCTTCTGCACCGACCTCCCAGTGAAATATAGTGGCTGTATAAGCTTTTTTTTATATGTCAAAAGGCGCTTAGGATCTGCTGAGGAGATTTCACAATTGCTGTAAGACTTGAAATTCTGTTTTGAAAAAAAATCCAGTGAAGTATGGTGGATTATTTGGGGGTTTATGTATGTATGTATCTCAGTGAATTCTGCCCTGAATATCTGATTTTCTAAGTAGACCTGGTATGCAGTGTGGAAGTACTAAAACATTGGTAATTCTTCCACTGGAGTTTTTAAAATAGAGAAGCAATATTTGAGTGCAAGTTACTTACACGGTCCATTTTCAGTGTAAAACTTGCCTTAGAAATTTCAGACAAAGGCGCTGGCATCCTTTGAAAAGCACAGAGAACTCATTTTCTGGGATACAGAAGAGCTATTGGTACTTAGTGATGTCATGATATGGCTTCTGCCTGTTCAAGAATTGTTTCTTCCAAACTATCGATGAAGCTTCTCAGTTTTTTATTTCTTTCTGTTTCAGAGCATGAACTTCATTACTTCTTGGTTTATATTTTTAAAGGATGCTATTAAAATGTGGTGGCATTATATTTTTTTAAAAAAACCCCCAACTTTGTAGCTTTTATCAAATGTTCTAGCACAGCATTTGATAGAAGCTAATTTGGTAGAACCCTATGTCTTCTGTGTGCATGTTGCTATTAACCTGGAATATTCCAGTTTTGTATCCTTAACAACTTATGTGATCTATGACTTGGAAAGAGAATGAAACATGCAGTTAGATTTATACCAGACTCTTTGTTCTCTGTGTTTTGGCGTGAGCTGAGGCAGAAGGGAAGAGTTTTATTCTTCACATACGGAATGCATTTCCTACATTTAATTTATCTTTGTTTCCTTGTTAGGATTTTTCCAGTTAAAGATTTACCTGCAGAGCCTGAAGCTCTTACAAACTGGCTATATCAACGATTTATAGAAAAGGAGAATCTCTTGACACATTTCTATGAAACAGGTAGGATAATATCTAGCAAGGAGAATTGTGCTTTGTTAATGTCTTTTCTCACAAGGATCTTAAAATGATTTAAGGATGCGTATACATTCTTCACACAAATACAGTAGATATAATTATTACTGCTTTTTATGTAGCAAAAAGGTACAATCAAGAATTATCTAGGAAGGGTAAATTACCTGGGTCACGTTGGAATAGGGTGGTGTTTGGAAGCTGGCACATTCAAAGTGGAGCTAAGAAAATCCTTTTTTTCTGCAATAACAGTTCAGCTGTGAAATTTGCTGCCATGGAATTTCATTGAATGAAATAATACAGCAAGATGCAAAAGGGTGGTGAAGATTTACATGCATAGTAGAAGTAGTCAGAGCTTATGTTAAGTTTGGAGGGGATGTAAAAACTTCGGGGTTTAAAGTGAACAAGTGCTTGCCTAAAAGGGATTAAAAAGACTCTTCTGTGAGGCAGGTTATTTTATCAGCTTAGTGTGGCTGTTTGCCACGTTTCTCTGGCACGTGGGCTATTAGATCAAACTGACCTAAGCAGTCTGCAGGTCTCATCCAAAATCATAGTCCTGTTTCTCTTTAAGCTAAATAGAAAGATGCTGTGATTGGAAAGGTCTGTAAGAATTAGGTCCCCTGGAGGCTGCAGCCCTGTGCTGTCAGTGCTGGCCTCCTCACTGCGAGGTGCTGAGGGTCACTTCTGTCATAATATGCTTTCAATATTAGTGGATCAGAGGAATCTAAATAAACTTAGGGCCTTCATCACATTACTGAAAGGATACTGGCAAACATGTGAATTAAAATACCAGGTAAATACCTCAAAAGTGTGGTTGTAGAAGTGTTTCGTCAAGGCTTTTTTTTTTTTTTTTTTAAACATCCAGTTGATACTGAAGTATGTCATCCATCCCTCCAGCACATGTGTGTGCAGAATACAAAACAGAGAAATTCATCATAAAAAAAAGAAAAAGAACAGAGAGGAAAAAATAAGAGTTTTATTTCAATGTACAAGAAAGGGAGTTTATCAAACAGATTGAGTAGGAAGACTCCACACAAAATGATACAACTTGTCTCTGAAGAAAAATAATCTCTTTATTAGCAATTATCACAGTTGTTGAGGGGGAAGAATATTCAGTTTCTCAAATGAGCTGAGTTTAATATTCCAGAGTGACTATGTAAAACAAAGACACTACTTCTATGAGAGGAGTTATTGCAAAGATTGCTTAATTTGATTTTGAATGCTTAATTTGTCAATTGTAGTGCTTAAAAAAGATTAATAGAATTCTTTAACAACCTTGTATTTTATTACATACTCCTGTCAGCCGCCACTGATGGCAAAAGTCAGGCCCTGCTATGTAAAGCACATCCAAATGTGTATATTGGACTTTAAACAGGCTCACAAAAATATTTATCTAATAAAGTAAGCGAAGTCAATAGGATGTAAAGAATTCTTGTTACTGAGACACTGTTTCACAAATACCACTGGAATAAGTCATGCCCAAAAAGTCTAACTAGACGAGAATTTCATAGAGTATAATGAATATAATCAGATTGATTCATTGAAATGCACTTCCAGAATAGGATAATTGGTTATAATTTGCCAATGTAATCAGGATGAACTAATAAGACATATTTTAAATGTAAATGCTATGACATGGAACCTTAGTAGGCATAAATAAGCATAATTTAAAGTTACTGCCATTTATGCCAGTTGGGAACTTGCTTGCATGGCTTTGTTGGCTTGCTGCAAAAGTGCTGGTGCAGTTTTTGGAAACTCCCTGGAAAAGTCCTGAGGCCTAACGTGAGAGGAATCCCCAAAGCTGCTCAAGAGCTTGCTTTGTATTGATATGTTACAGTGTATCACGTTGGTGTGGTTTTAAGTCTGAGGGCTGTTTCAGCATTTTTTAGGGTTTTGGGTTTTTTTAATTTGATTACATACTGCTTAGGAATTTATCTCAGTTCATAAATCTCCCTTTATAAAGCTGGAGTAACATTTACTGCTACATGAAAATTTGAACGTTTGCACTTATAATATCATTAGTAGGAATACATTCTTTTGACATATTTTTATTTGGTAAGAGGAAGAAACAAAGCCTGAACCACCTTTTTCCTTTTTGCTATATTCCTAAGTGTTAAGAACTTTAATTGGTCCGGGAAAAACATGTAACATTAGACCTCTTAAATGAAAAAAAGGATCTGTTTAAAATTTTAATATGAAACTGTACTATATCCTTTCTTACAGGAGCATCTTACACATTTATTTTATAAAATTAAACCTGCTCACAGTTAGCATTTTTGGGTATAAGCAACACAAAGACTCCTATTTTAGCAGCTAGTGGAAGGCTTGTGTTGGCAAGTCCGTGATTTCTCTGAAGTCTTTGGCAGGATAACCTTGAACACCCAGTAACACAAGTGAGATTACACTTAGCAGGACAAAAGCTCTTGGAGACTAATTTAAAAAGAAAAACAAAACAAACACTATGAACTAGGAGCTTATTAGCTCGAAATGAGTAATTATATATACTGAAGTCATCATGCTCCTCATTCACTGTGATCGTAAGCCAACTGGTGTGACGCGACTACAAAAGTAAGCAATGTCACCCTACAGGGCAACAGGAGAGGGTTTCACCAGTGCTAAGGAAATGCTCTTCATTGGACCAAATCGGAACCCTCATCTGGAGATTCTGTGTACAGGTTCCTCCTCCCCATTCAAGAAATGTCAGTTGACTCCGGGGAGAGGGACAGATAATAAATAATAGGTGCTGAGATTATTTCAGGTAAGGGGGAGTTGTTTCTGTGAAGGACAACTAGAAGTGCTTGACTTGTCTTAGCCAGGAAAGTGAAGGATCGTTTTCTCCCTAAGATAGCAGTTAGCTTAGGAGAGGGGGAAGAGGCAGTTGCTGTCTGTACCAAGGAGAAAGGAAAGTTATTTAAAGCAAAGGTCAGCGTTAGTACAGAAAAACAAGTGGGCCGTGGAAGAACAAATGTGGCGAGGAGTGGACAAATAGAGGCTTAGCCGTGGGAATTACTGAGGAATAAATGGTGTGGCAAATCTGCCCATGTGTGAAAATACTTATCAGTGAGAGGAGGATGGGACTCATCAAGGTTTCCTTTAGGTTTTTGGGTTGTTTTTGTTTCATTTAAAAGCATTCATGCAGGAAGAAAAGCTTTGTCTTAAATGCTTGAGTGCAATTCCCCCAGTGATTGCCAATGTGAAGCGCAGACATAAGTTGCTGATGGTATCTAATTGCTCAAACTATGTGGTTTCTAAGATTAAAAATTGACACTGCGGTATCTTTACTGTTTGAATCATTCATCTCTTGTTCTTCTGTGAGTAGTTGTGACTCCATAATGTTGCAGCAAGTACATCATCTCCTCTGGAATACTTCAGAGTTTTCATATCCACTGTTCAAGATTAACAAATGTTGTTCATATCATCTATACTTTGTGCATCTCAGTAAACTGTAATGCAAATTATTTAATATGCTGATGTAAATATATGCAAATGATTTGCTTGTGATCATAAAGCTCTGATGTATTCAGACATATTTCATTTAGTGTTGCAAATCAGGAAAAGCCAAAATAGGGAAAAATGATTTTTAAATTTTTTTTTTAATTGTCAGCTGTATCTCCTGCCAGTCTTTCTCCGCTAAACAGGCATTTCAGTCAAATCTTTCTGGAAAACTGCATAGCAGATTACAGTGCTTCCCTAGTCTGTATGACTGACTGGCCAGTGAGTGTTCAAACATGTGGGAAGTGGTGTTTAACAAAAAAGAGTGCATGTGTGTGTATTTATATTTTCAAGAGGAACCTTGAGAATCTATGTGTGTTACTTCTTCACTGTATCATCACCAATCATTATCAAGGAGCTGTGGAGTTTAATATGGAATCCATTTAATTTGATCATGTAGATGTTAACAAAACTGCAGAAATAACACAGAGAATCTCGTTGGCAGTCAGATCTCCCAGCAAAGACTGATTACAATAAGAATATCTGCTTTTAAGGAATGCTTTGAAGTTTGTGCTTAAAGCTTATATCCAAATGAAACAAATATCCTTCTTAATAATTATGAATTTGGGGTTTTTTATTTTCTTGAAGATAAGTGATAATGCCAGGGGATCTTTTGAAAGTTTAGTAGCATATAATACAGAAGTAACCAATTAATGTTTGTGGGCACTGTTGCTGGGCCAAACGATGATGGTGAAGAATGGTACTTTAAGGCTTGCTGCAAAAGCATTAAATATGTTTCCTTTTCTCTTTTAGGAGCTTTTCCTCCACTGCAGGGTCAAACAAAAGCTATTTCTCGGGAGATGACCCTGAGTAACCTGTGGCTAGTCGGCATACAATCACTTGCTTTTTTGTCAGGCGGGATGTGGTACTGCATCTTTCGGTATTTTTATCATTGCCTATTTTAGAAGTGGAATGGGACCTGAGGACACAATGGGAATCCAGGCTCTTGCAAATGAGTAACATGTTGTATGTGCAAATGTGAATATTCAAGAATAAAAGAAAATACTGGACAGACTCTTACCTCTCTTAGGGGAAATTTTAAACTCTGCTAAAAGTGAAGATCAGTAACATAGTGACCTGATGATGTATTATTTTAAGAATTGTCTGTATTTTTAAAAAAATGTATACTCTCACCCACACTTAAGCAAATTCAGCATTTGGACAAAAGGTGCAATTGTACGTAGAAGAATGTCTGTAACGAGAAAGCTCTGTCGCCACAAGTATTTCTTGGCATTGTAGTTAGAGCTCAGAAAACTCAGCAACTTGTCTCTTCCGTAGTCTGTACAGTGTCGGTGTGGTAGAGATTCCTCATTTGCACAACTTGTACTTTATTGCAACTCATTGTGCTGGAGTCCAGGATACTCGGCAGAGCTGGTGGGCGGTATCTTTGCAGCAGTTGTTTTAATAGACGCGTTGATCTAAAACCAGGACCCAAATAAGATCCAGCGTCAGGTGGGTTTCGTGAGGAATCGGTCCTCAAAAAAGCGTTGCAGCATCATAGTGTGATTAAAAACTGGCCACATCTCATGAATCAGCCCATCCCTGCTGTGGTCTTACCATCAGCTCCCTGAATTCTGTGTGCTACCAGTATCTCGTACTATGTCAAAACTTGGAAAAAATACGAAGCCACTTGGCTTGTTTTCCTTTCTTGTTCAGAATGCATCTCAACCATCTTTGTCGGTTTTCAACATGCACTTTTTAAAGGTGAAAATACAGCGAAGGAAAGACTTAAAACGTGAGGAATAGGGGAAAGCTTTATTTGTCACGCATTGGAAGCCAGAGCAATTCTAGCTGTTTCTGAAGGTCTGATGGTGCTGCTGGTGATTTTTAGCCACCTTAGTATTTTATATACTGCAATCCAACCAAGGTGACCTTTGAGTGGTTTATAGAGGCCTTTTTCTCCCCCTCTAGTTGCAACAGCTCTAAATATACTTGTGGGAGAGTTTAAATAATTCAATGCCAACCATCTTAATGTTTTGCTAAGGAATAATAGAAGAAAAACTAGTTTCTTAAAAAAAAATTAAAAAGTTGTAATTGCTGTCATAAATCTCTAGTAAGATACTACTGCAAAAAAAAAAGTATGGTAAATATTCTGAATAACTACATGGAGGGCAGCATTAATTAGCTCACCACTGTGCTAAAATTTTACTGAAGGAAAGATGAGTTGGATTTAAAGGCAGGCTGGGAAAGAAGATGCTTTCAGATGTGTAGCACAGGATACTTTTGAAAGGCTCTCAATGATGTGTGGCCTTAAACTTCTGGCGGGTCTAGCTGGCATTGTTTTTATGTGATTATGCACAGATTTCAGAAGGCTGTTCCTAAAATAAAACTAATCTCTCTAAATACAAGCAGCATAGCCAGAATTTCAGATGTTGGCAAACTGCCTTTTACAGAGTAATTTTACTGAGAACAAAGTAAGTCCTCGGTAGTATTGGCTCCGAGTTGGCAGTATCGATCTCCCTTCTCTCTCCCTCTCCTGCTACATGAATCCCAGCGGGGATTTGCAGAATGTAAAACCCAGCCAGCCTTCCCTTTGGGGAGGGGAGCTAAGAGTGTACCGAAATAGGAGGCTGTGCCAGTTTCCCCAACTTAATGGAAAAATACCTAGCCCAATGGGCCATCCCTGTCCCCCCAAAAAGCAGCAGTTTTATCCTGAGGTAGCTCAGTGGGGGAATGGTTGCAGAAGGATACACTGGCATACCTTGCCCTGAATGAATGAGTCCCCTCGTTGACTTAAAAGCAGCCCTGCAGCTGGGAGCAAGGGGCTGCGTTTGCCTGCGGCTTCACGTGTCAGGTGTGATACGGTTTCTAAACCCCATCTCTTTACATCCAGTCACACGCCTGAATTCTGGTGTGACGTAAAATCCAATTTTAAAAGAGGTATGCCCTGCAAAGGAGGCAGTCTTGGGAGTATTTTTTTTTTAATCCTGTTGCTCTTGCTGAAGTACAGCTGATGGAATGAATGTATTTAATCTGCCATTTTTTGGGAGAGTGTCAGGGCAGCCCAGCACCATTGCCGTGTACGTGGTTACGCCTGCCTGATGCGGGTGTATATGGACTCTCAAAATGCAGATGGCCAGCTACTTACTGCTGTCCTCCACCAGGTGGTTTGATGGGAATTGCCGAGATGCCCGTAGCACAGCCTGGGCTTATTTTGAACTAGGACAGACTGGAGAGATACAAAAAGGGAAGTTTATATAAACAGATTGCATAGCAGTAGCTCACATCAGGAGATTGTTTGTTACAGACCCTGTGAACTTGGTGTAAGAGCATATTGTTTTGGGTTTTTTTCAAATGCAGTTTGTTGTTTGGTTGGTTTTTTGTGTTTTGGGGTTTTTTCTTTCTTTTTTTTTCCTTTTCTCCAGTGGATTGCAGTCAATAGTGAGTGTTCACATGCTGCCTAAAGAAATTAATAATGCACAATAATGTTTCAGATAATCATTTGATTTATCTGGTCCTGTTCATTTTCAGTTTGTTCCTCTGTAGTTCTTACTATTGCAAGACATTTTGTTTTCAAGCACTGATTGTTGTTTTGGTAGGATGAGTAGATAGTATTACAGGTCTTGGGCTTCTTTCCTGCCTGCACTGGAAAATGTGAAGAGAGCCTGACATTGCTTCTCCTTATGGCTGAGCTGCTGTGGATGACAGTGGAATGAAACCCTGGTTAAAAAATTCCACAGTACCCTCCCAGCATGAACTTGGTTGCTGCTTCGTGAAAGGGAGTAAATTGGGTGAAAGAAGTTTTTTCTATTAAGGGAAGAACATGCACATGGATGCAACATTCAGGAAACTGTGCTAAAAGTACCATGCTGGTCAAGACTGTTTGGAGCTTCGTAGTTTTGTAAAACGTAGATTCCGGTTGGTTGCAGTTCGGTTCTACCTTGTGGCAGTTGACAGGTGGTGTGGGCGTTTTTTCGCACCACCTGTGGGCTTCCTCTTCTGAAGAGCTCAAGATGCATTTGGCAGAAAATGGCATTAATGAACCATACAGTTGATCACAAAATGGTTAATTAATGTAACTTTTGTTTTATATCAGGGGAAGTATAATGGAAGGATGTATAAAGTGAAAAAGAAAGAAAAAGTCACAGGGGAAAAATACCCCCGCTAACTGAAAGCTGTTGCGCACAGAAGTGTGCACGTAGCAACTGAAATGTATCGCAATAAAGATGGTTCTCTGCCAGGGTTGCACACTAAACATCCGTATGTTTCTATGTCTAATTGTTCGTCAAGTAGTCGTTACCATTGGAAGGATGCGAGTCCTAATGGTTTTGCTTTAGTGCTCTTTGAATCCCATTTCATGAAGAGTACTTGCCCCTTCACAACGAGCGTGTTGTCTTCAGTGCCCCTTGGGGAGCACGACTTCCTCACAGCTTCTCTTGCAATTCTTTGCTCGGTTCTGTCAAGTAGTGCAACAATGATATCTCTTGAGGGAGGGATTTTTTTTTTTTAAGTTGCTCTTACTAGATTTTGAAAAGTGAGATTTCAGTTTACCTTGCTCACCGGGAAATTAAATGCTTCCTCCCCGCCCCCAGCACAAAAAATAAGATGCATCAAATTGTAGTAAAAATATGACGATCACTGTGGTACTGTTCATTATTCACTTGCTTTGCAAATGATGCAAATTTTTTTTGTCTGACACTGCCATAAAGTGCTGTTAACTTTTTTCACCTATTTGTACAAGATAATACAGATACCGATCACTGTGTGTGACAGGATTCAACTGCTCCACTTTGCCTTGATGTAAAATTTTTGGGACCAAAGGTACTTAAAACTGGGATTTCCAAAACCTGAGACTGGGGTTGGGTGCATTCTCCTAGTAGTCAGCTGGAGATTTTGTGGTGATCTGATGTGATCACACAAAATAATTATACATCTGGGGTACTGTATTGTTTGGAAATAATGGAGCCATACGAAATAAAGGGTTATTTTCAAAGTTGCATATTTGATAGCTTTTACACTTCTTTTTTTTTAAATGGAACAATTGGAAAAGTGAAGTTGAAAGTGTACTCTGGTTAAAGATGTCTGCATACATTATGAACGCTTCTGAGCAGCTTTATTTTTTCTCTGTAAAAACAGTGGACTACCTGGCTGTGATACAAAAGAGGTCTTTAAGAAGGTTTCTATGCATTTTAAAGTTAAACCTTTTATTTTATCATTGGATAATGAAGTAATTATTCACTGAACAACTGTCCTATTAAAGTGAGTTCCTTAAAATTACGATGGTGTTCATTTTGTATGATAGCGGTTAATTTTCTTGATACCCGTTATTTTCAACTAAAATTTTCTCCTGCCCTCCTGTGTTACCTGCGTTTTTATTTTGTGTGATAAAACAAATGCAGAAGCCTGTAGAGAGACTCAATGATTTTGCATCGGGCTGGTCGTGTTTTGAAATTATTTTACTGAATTTATTTAATCGGATTTTTTTTTATCAAATCTTTGTAGCAGCCAAGATGTCTTTCAGAAATGAAGACAGATATCAGAAGCAGCATTTCTCTACAGAGATGGTTAGGTGTCTTTTCCCCATTTTTTTTGGTGTGTGTGGCAAAAATAAAGTTGATTTATTTTTTTTCCAGGATTATTTCATGTGCTTTCTAGTCCTTAATAGATGAAATTATTTTCTTTGGTTGTACGTATTGTGCTTGTATCTAATAGGTACACGATCTCTATTGTGCTTTCCATACACACAGCAAATAACAAAATAACACTTTGATTCACTGTACAGCTACGGTGTTAATTTGCGATGGATGGCGTTCCTTATTAGAGCTCTCGTCGGGAAGGACACGGAGACAGATGTTTCCTTGCCAGCAGCGGTGAGGGGAGGAGCGGAGCCGTGGGGAAAGAGGCTCCTGCAGCCCTCAACTCGCTCCAGCACCAGCTGGAAACTCTGTCGGCGTTCCGGCTGCAGTTTCTCCGCAGGTCACGGCATAGCAATGAGTCCTCGTGACGTTTTTGAGAGCTGAGGGCATGCTGCAAGCAGAACCTGGGCCCGTCGTCGCTGGGTTGCCACTATCCCACATAGATGGGTATCCAGCCTTTCGGCGAGCGAGGCTATCATCGTCTTATCTACTTTTATTTTTACTTTTTTTTTTTTTTTTTAATATGGAGTGATCCATTTTTAAACGGCTTCAGCCACTCAAAGCACTATAGAGTGGAACAGCATGGTTCGTTCTGTGGCCCTGGCATCCCTCGTTAGCGATAGCTCTTAGCTCTGTGTCACCTTTTGTGTTAACTTCTGGTGCGTAACACTGCAACGTGTAACAAAGAAAAAAGGAACTCCTTGGAGCATAGTAAAGCATCTTGCACAATTTCCAAAACAGCGCCATGGTTATAGTTACGTCTACCTCTTTGTTTCCCTTCTGGGTTTAGTCTTGTTTTTCTGTGTGGTGGTTTGTTGGTTTTTGGTTTGTTATTTTTTTTCTTGTGAGGTGTGGGGGGGAATCAGGGAGGGGGAGGGAGAATGTGGGAGGGGAAGACTTGAAATCTGGATATTGAGACACTGGTGGGGGATCCAGTGCTTACCAGCTGTGTTGTCTTATTGAAA
>NW_009728122.1:0-16962 GCF_000703405.1 Apaloderma vittatum | reverse complement strand
CTGAAAAGAAAAATGTATTTTTAAAAGAAAAAAACATCCCTCTCTTGGCTATGAGAATCTCAGCTGTATGAGTTGTGACCATATCATGACATGCTGATCAGATAGAAATAAATTTTTATCTCTCAGGATTTTATCTTGTATTTTTATTTTTCCTGTAACTGTCACAGGTTCTCTGAAAGGATGCTATGCATTTTTAAATACTACTAATTTCAGTTGAAGTGGCAAATAAAAAAGGTACGTGGATGTCATGTGTGCTCACTCTGGTGTACAGAGAAACATCTTGAATTAAAAAAAAAAAAATCACCCTGTGAAATGTATTGAAAGGCCTTTGCTGAAGGTTAGCTCAGAGTGCAGGAAAATTTGCGCAGTCAGGTTCCAGTTCCAGGTGTTTCTCTCCTTCTTTCTTCCCCTGTGTCTCTGAGAGCTGCTCCAAATATGTGGTAAAATAGCGCTCTTAGCCCACGGGGCACATGGAGCAAGTACGTAACTTGCTGACTGAGTGCAAATTGCGGCTTCTTCTAAAAGAAGCAGCAGAGTAATGGGCAGAGCAGTGAGAATCATGGAATGGTTTGGAAGGGACATGAAAGCTCATCTAGTTCCAACCCCCCTGCCATGGGCAGGGACACCTCCCACTGGACCAGGTTTCTCAAAGCCCCATTCAGCCTGGCCTTGGACACTTCCAGGGATGGGGCATCCACAGCTTCTCTGGGCAGCCTGTTCCAGTGCCTCCCCATCCTCATAGTAAAGAACTTCTTCCTAATGTCTGATCTAAGTCTACCCAGCTCTAAAACCATTGCCCCTCGTCCCATCGCCACATGCCCTGATAAAAAGTCCCTCCCCAGCTTTCCTGTAGCCTCTCCTTCAGTTCTCTGTGGAATAAGGAAGAGGTCTCTTTGGTTGGATTTCCTTTCTAACAACAGCCTGGTTTTGTACTGAGTTCGACAGTTGGTTTAATTAAGACTTTTCCATGAGGTCAGAGAAATGGTACATCAGGAAATTCAGAGCGGCTAGTGCTAGCATCCAGTGCAGCTAATTAAAGGCTGCTTATATTTTAACTTTTTTAAAAAAAAAACCCAAACATAAAAATGTAGAACTTGTAAATGATATCATTACCCAAGTGTGCAAGACTGACAAGAATGGATGGTTGATCTCTTAGCATTAAAGATGGCAAGGAGCTCACTGGATTGTGATGTACAGATTAAGTTTACCTTGGAAAATTGGGAAAGTTCCAAAAAAGCAGATGTTGTGATAGTGATAAATAAGATCAAACTCTATGTCTATGCAATGAGTAAATAATAAGCTAACCTCAGTAAGGCCTGTTAGCGTGGCTTTGGGAGAAAGTAACAATGGCTTTGCTAAACAAAACTGTAAGACTAAGCTTGATGAGATCGCAAATGTGGCTGGTAGTTATATGACAGCATGGTTGAGTTTTTGTAATATCACTTAAGAATCTGAAGGAGAAAAACTATAAAAGGTCAATTTATACTAAATTGCTTTTGAAGAGAAAAATTTGTTTTGCAGGTAACTAGTATTCTGCAGATCTGTTCAACAATGTACAGTATTTTCATAAATGATACAAAATAAAATACTTTTTATTCTGCCATTTTGCTATTTTTGAGGACAAGTCACTGAATAAGTCCAAATCACGTAGTAAAGTGTCTGTTTGGCAGTAGGCAAAGGGAAAGTTATCTAGCTACAAGGAACAGATGTCCTCCTGAAAAAGAAAGAAAACTCCCTCCCCTGGATGATTTGGTGATGTTCCTGTACTGAAAATGGCAAACCTGAAATCTAGAACAGAACTGATGGCTTGGGTTTCTTTGGTATGGCTTTTTTTTTATTATTTATTTTGTTTTGTTTTTTGTTTGATTTGATTTGGATTTTTTGCCACTGCTTTAACCTACATACTCTCTTGCATCTGATGAAAGCAGTGGAATATTTTGTGTGCAATGCTCTGCTCTGTTGCATCACAGCAAATGACTTTCTGGGGTCTGTGCCCGACAAGCACAATTTAAGAGCCTTCAGAGCTGAACCTATTATGCTATAGTTAGGGTGGGATTGTTGTTTCAGGACGTTTCTTGACAAAACTGATGACAAAAATAAGTATTATTTTAATAGACTAGTGGAGCCTTAAAAGTAAACTCTGTTAATTGCCCATGAGCCTGCAGTAATGAGTGCTGAAACAATGTGATTGACCACTACTGGATTAATTTCTGGCAAATAAATTTTCTCCTACTTTGATTTATTCCAATATTTGAGTATTGATTCCAGCATCCCTTAAAGTTGTAGCTGATGGGTTTTGTTACTCGAGCCAGAGTCCTGTGGTAATGCTAGTAAGGTGCAGTGTGTGTTTAGAATTCTGTTACATATGAGGCGCTGTCAGTCATGGGCTCCAGTCTGGAAGAAAAGATTTAAGATTCAGTGCAGGATGTAGCTGAGTTGAGAATGAGGAAGGGAGGGAAAGCCCCAGCGTGCTGTGTGTTCAGTTCCCCATCCCTCAAGTCTTGAAATCAAAACTGCTGCCTTGAATATTTTATTACAGAGCTGAAATAGAAGTAGGTACTGTTTAGCCTAATTACAATGGGAGGTTGTGACCTACATTATGCAGGTAACTATTCTAGATAATTGTCATGGTGTGTTTCTGCCCGAAAGTCTCTGAAACTTGAAATTTTAATAGTAGCTTGATGACCAATTATTTTCTTAGGGTTTTAACTTCTCAACACAATGTTTCTGTTTTCTGCTCCAGGCTTACAAAGACCCTGATTCAGCAAGAAATAAAAACAAACACAATACTAATTTTTAAGACTACTGGGTAATTTTCATATTCAGAGTAACTATTAAAATGCCTTCCTTTGTTGTGTAAACACAGATGATAGGAGCTACACAGAGAATCAGGCCCCAGATCTGTCTGAGCCATTATCCTCACACCCGTAATAGCCAGGACGAGTGCCTCAGGGAAAATTGTAAGGATCAAGTGGACAAGCATCGAATAACCTTGCTATATATAGGCATTTTCTTCCTAACCCTTCTGTTAGAAGCTGGCTTATGTCCTGGCCCACTGAAATTTATTATCACAATTTTGTTTTCCTTTTAGTTTGCCTCCTCAGTGTCGGTTTTGTTTGGTCGCCCTGGTACGTTTTTGAGCTTGAGGAGGTTAATGAGTCCTGCAGCTCTTTCAAAAGTCCAATTTGTTTCAGAAAAAGCTTCATTTGTTGTAAATGTTCTGAGTTTGTATTAGTTCTTCCTTCCCTTCTGTGTTATGAGAGGATTAAACAAAATCTTAAAAGGTCCTTAATGTAGCTTTTTTTCTCTACCTTTCCTAGTTTTATAAACTTCTGTCATTCTACCATGACTGAAGATTTCTCTGAACTATTTAAATTTCTGTTCTCATTCTGGTAGATCCATCACCTGCATAGTTAAGTTCCTTCTGCTTTTTATTATAGCATTCAGAGAACTGATTGTCCTATCAGTATAATTTTATTTAATAACTTATTTAAATATGGCTTGATGGTGAGAGGATTAGATTTATTAACAAATTTAGCATCAATGATTTCCTGACTCCAGTGAAACATACATAAATCAAACAGTAAATATGTTAGCAGCTCCAGGAAAAAAAAAACTGCTGCCAAGTTTTTAATTTCCTGCACAAAAATACACATGGTTAATTGTACTGCATAGTGAAGAAAACAGAAAATATGTGTTCCATAAGGTGAAGTGAGCAAGCAGGGAATTTACTTCCTTCATTTTAGTCTGTCCATCTTCAAAAAAACAAAGCAAAACCACTCAAACGAGGTTAAGTTTAATAAGCTTCTGCTGGCATCTCCCTGAAATCTTGGGGACCCAAGCAGCTGGGTTTATGGAAACCAAAGTGCTGCTACCCTGAACCAGGGCCACTGGCCGAGAGCTCTTTGGGGAACAGCTCTGTCTCCCTAAGGGATCTATGAAAAGTTGGCCCCTGATTTTTATTTCTGGCCCTTTAAACTGTTATGAAAATAAATCCAAAATATTCACCTAAGCCAAAGGCTGAGGACCTGAAAAAATGTCATACTGCTGTGCAAAAAACCTCCTGACCTTTATTTTCTGGTTCACCCAGCACTTTGTTGTGTGAGGAGGTGTTATATATGCTGAGTATGGTCATGTAGGCAGCACAGCTAACCTGAGTGCATTAAGGGTATATATCACAAGGTCAGAAGTGCCGATTGCACTAATTAGTGCAATCCTGACTAAGAACAGTTACATGACTTTATTTTTAATGAGCACAAGGATTATGGGAATTTAGACAGAACAATAATCTATTTTTATCTCGTATTTTGTAAGCTCAGAAGATGAGTCAGGAATGAGCTGCATAGTAAGATAGACTGGAGCCATAGCTAAATGAACCAAACTGCAGGAACAAAAGTTCCTTGCTTCAAAGCACTGCATGGAAGTTTCCGGATTACGGCAACAACCCTTACTTGACATCAAAAATATGCGTTACAATGTCAAGGTAACGTACAAGTGTGGCATTCACGTAAGAAATTAGTATGACAAAATTTTTTATTATTTTTAATAATTTGGTATTTGCAAGCCAGGAAGGCAAGAAAATACATTTTGCTAACAATTACACTTATTTCTTCTAATTCTTGTGTCATCTGCTATTGAAGGTTAAGAAGGCTAAAACTGTCCAAAGACGCACCAAAAAAAAAAAATCAACAAGAAGGGAGCTATAGAAAGCTGCAGCTTTTCAACTGCTCAGTCTTCCTCTATGTCATAATCTGACTAAAAGGGTCTAACCTTAATGTTTTAACTTCATCAGGGATTCTTTGAACACAGTTGAAGGTTGTAAGAAATTGGGGTTGCCCAATCTTAAACTGGTCAATTATGTTGCTATTACTGTATGTGACACTGGGTTAGAGAATGCCCCAAGGCGGCACCACGCAGCAGTTTCACAGGCTTCAGGCTGAAAGTAAACAGAACAGACTCAAGCAATAAGGCTCATAAACTTGATAACTGAAGTTACCAAGTGCCTGAAGTTATTCAGGTGCCTAAACTTGTTAACTGAATAAGCTACAACTGAGAATCCATTTCTGGCTCTTTGTAATGTGTCCTGTCATGCCTGGGGCTGTAGTGGTGTTTTAATTTGATTCTTGCAAAAATAATTAAAAAATTAATGATTAAATAATTTAAAAGCATTGTGGTTTCGTGAAGCACAAATAAATAAACAAATCATTTTGTTAATCCAAAATGCTTTATTCAATGGCCTTATCTTCCAGGATCAGAATGCAAGATAGTACATAGGCTTTCTTCCTGCAAAGACTGTGGTATTTCAATTTTTAAAAAGAGAAAAAAACCCTGAAACCCACATTTCTTTGAAATGGGAGCCTATATTCGTAGATCACTGCTGTCAATATATGCCTCAAAGATGAAGTTGGCTGTCAGTTACTCCAGCCCTGTTACTGTGGCGGTAACTGCTACATAATGCTAAATTAATGAGCAAGCGATGAGGTTGCTTGCTTGGTCTGGGGTATGTGTTTCAGTACGGAGTTGACTTACATGCTTATGCAAAATACATGTTCTCTGCACGGAAAGGCTCCACACCGAGATTTGCTTACTCTTTCCTGCCTTGTGTATTGAGTGCTAGTAATTAAATCAAGCATTGAAGACGGTATCTCTGTTTTGCCGGGAAGACATTTGCATTTCTGAAAAGCTAGATGCAAAATCCAGTCAGTGGGAAAATCAAAACAGCTTTCTGTGTCTTGCAACGTGAGAAAAGGGACTCATGGCTTTTAAAGGATCATTAAATCTCCGTTCAGAAAAGGATGGGCACAGAAGGCTTCCTTGCTGCTTTCACATGAGGTCTCTCTGCAAATGCAAGGTAGCCTGGAAAATATACGCTGGGTTAAGTGGGCAGGCCCAGCATCTACAGTTTGTCAACTTAACACCTGCCTTTGAATGTCTTCAGGATTAGATTCAGGAAAGTAAAGTGTGACTCCTGTCATTAGAGACCTTTATAAAATTTTTCACACTTAATTTGCTTTTATCGCTTCCTGACGGAAGTTACATCTGGTTTTAGAATGACTGGATCTCAGGAGGGCACCATCCCCTTGGATACACGGTTCAAAAAACTGGTGCACTCTGGTAGGTCCCTATATTCCAGTCCCGTTTTCCAGGGGGTTTGAAAAGATAGTGAAGTGCACCCACCCTGTGCTACATGAGCTGGTTGAATCACTTGCAATACAGACATTTGAATGGACAAAATATTTTCTTTTTTGAGTTGGGAAAGTAGCATGAATCCTGGTACTATAGGGATTTATAACAACAGTTGATAATTTAGTCTTTTTAAAGATAGTACCTTTTCGAATAAGACATAGACCAGGATTTTTCCTATATCAGGATGTGCTGTTAATGTCAGCAAAAGTTAAACTGGGCCTGATTTGAATTGTGCTGCTCTTTCCTCAGTCAAGCAATTTCATGCCCAGGATCCTATTTTAGATGGAAAAACTAAAGTTTAGTGTGAGGCATAAAATGATGGTTTCAGCTGTGCACAAGGCTGCGGGCTGCTCCCTGGCTGTTGTTTGGTTTTTGTAATCCAAACGAAGAGTTGCCACAAACATGATTGCAGAGGCCAGCCTGCAGTAGAGACCTAACGAAGTCCACGATTCCTTTAAGGTGATAAGCCTCTGCTAAACACTTCCAAAACGTAAAACCCTTCCAGAAATTGCCTGCCGCAGCTGGAGAGAAACCTGCTATTTCTATCTAATTTTCAGCTGAAGGTTGAAGAACGTTTCTAAAAGAACAGCTCGTAGCCACCAGCTGCACCTGGATTGCTCAGTTCCTTCCTCTCTGAATAGTGCAGAATGATGATAGTACCTCGCCTGCTGTGATTCTGCAGAGGCTCTGCTACCTCAGTCCTTCAGGACACTGAGGATCTTTCTTGCAGTTTGCATCATCAGTGGAAGTTTCCAGTACTAAAATGTTAAGAGTCCTTCATCCCCTCCAAAAGGAGATGTATAAATAAGAGGATTATCACATCTGTGCTGAGATTTTTGGCCTGGCTGTGCTTGTTGTTTTAAAAGATCTTTCAAACTGGTTGCTGTCATTAGCTTTCTCTGGTGATGTAGCAGGTTACTAATTATTTTACATTCACCTGATCTGTGGTAGATGTCAGGTATTTGCTAAACTGATTACCAACCAGATTTACTAGGAAGGGCCGGGCCTCTGTGGCATTAGCTTAGCATCTGTACTGCTCGCTATGCTGGCCCAGATAGGAATTTCTCAGACCAGGAGCTGTGGGATCTTGAGCTTGTGCTGAGAGGTTTTACAATAAACGTTTAATCTAAATAGCCAACGAGAAGCTGCTCTCTTATCAGCCTTACTTTCTCCCTGGTGAGGAAGAATTCTGCTGATGATGTTCTCTCTGGATTTTTAGCTAAGTAGTGGCTCATACTAAAGCCTCATATGAGGAGAAAGCTCACTTACTTATCTCAGGACTGCACTATAAAACAGAAAGTAAAGAGGTAGGAAGATGCTTCTATTCAGCCTATAAGACAGACTTTGAAGGATCTTTAGAGACTACCATTTGCTGTAACATTTGCATAAAAGTGGAAAGAAAGACAGTAAGTGCATACGTGGCAAAATTAAAAAGAAGCATGGCATTTACAGCTGCTTAAAGTGATGAGTAAACATGATGTGAGGGATGCATTACATTTTTGCACTGTAGGGGAAAGTCTCTTCTTCCAGCTTTAAAAACATTGAATTTTATGTTTTTATTTAAAGCATTAGGAATCTAGGACTAGCATCAGTTGTGTATAGAACAAATGCTAGGGCTAGCATATATGTTGATGCTTTAATTCCTGTTTTATATTGTGTAATGGCTGATGTGGAGGGAAGGGAAGGGATTTCAAAGAAAATGCCTGAGGCTAGAGTTGGGACAGCTGGGTGAGAGGTGCTGTGGAAGAGCACCACTCAAATGCAATCTCTCAAACCAAAATCATCTCAAGTCTACATCACCGTGTTTAAAACAATCTGGAATCAGTTCCTAGTGATGTGTGCAGGCAGTGAAAAGCTGCCTCTTCATAGCAGTGCCTCTCCTCTCTGCAGGACTGGCTCCCCTCAGGTTCCCCAATGGGTGGAAGCACTGAGGTTTTAATTAAGTCATCTTAATGAGAAGCTTACTGCTGCACCCTTCAGTTTCTCTGCTAGTGATGACCGCTACATTAAGAAGTTCTAGGTGGGCAGCGTGCCCTCAGATCTCATGTTCAGAGCGTGGCACGCTGACTTGAATGCGCCTCCTATTAATATACCAGCCTGAGAACTGAAGCAGCAGGGGGCTGACTAGTAACGCTTGTCAGACCTCGCTGCACTGGGCTGAGAGGTTGCTGAACACAGAGGAGAAGTTCAAGGAAGAAAACAAATAGCAGACTTTAAAGTCTGGTAGGCTCACCGCTGAAGCCAAGGTTCTGGGAAAAGTCCTCAGTACTGGCCTTTATGGATGTTGGTTGCCCATTCAGCAGCAATTAAATGCTCCACCCTGCCCTCTTTTGAACTGTTCCTTGCGAGAGGACCCCTAGTATTTGTATTACCATATGTCTCTTCCTGCCTTTTGCTCTTTTCTGATATAAGCACCTTACTTCTATCTTGTTCTTTCCAAATATCTGAAGAAAAATAATTGCTTGACTGAAGCACTTAATATGAATGTTAGAGAAGATAGGAAGCAGCTTTGTAGATATAATTATGTACAAGCTTACAGTAGTTTAGTTAAGCTGGCTCAGGCATGCACAAGCACATTTATTTTGCTCTGAGATGTAGCTTCCACTGTTCCTGCTAAGTCTCCAGATGCACTAGTTGTATTGTTGTCAGCAGTACCTTGCATGGTGCTGCATAGAAACCTGTTTCTACCTTTTCTCTCCTACATCTGTTACTGCAGAAGTAACACCCTGAGTTAAGAGTTGTTATAATGGTGAAATAGCCTGCTCTGACAAGTTGTATCAAGCTTTGAAAACTGGTTAGCATAACCAAACAGAGATGATCTCGTCCTTACTTATAGGGAGAATGAGAGCAATGTAAGAAAACCAGGTCTGTAAGGAAACCAGGTCCCCTGCTCCTTGGACCCATTTTCACAGAGGTGTCTGTTCTTGTCTCTGATGCAATGAGTTAACAGGAACATTGATCCCTCTAAGCATATGCCTCTCATCCTTGTGGACTAATGCACATGAATAGATGCTGTGGGTGAAGTATCGTTACGTAATTGTGCTTCTGTTGCAGACAGAACCTCCCGTGACATGACAGATCCTGTATTAAAGACAGAAGCAGCTTTACCCTAAGTATTATTGCTAACATGAACAGACTTAAACATGAGCAGATGCACCGCTGCTACATGCAATATCATGCCACTATGCCAGTAATAATTTTCAATTTAAGAAACATATAGTGTTTAATTTGTTCACAGAGAACACCACAAATATTTGGGTTCTGAAGATTTTGTAGTTTAACATCTGTGGTGTTATAAAGTCAGTATTGGATAACTGTACATTAAGCAACATATTTTGACCTTGACTACTCAGACCTCAGTTATACAACCCTTCCGGTTATTATAAATGGGGTCAGATCCTCTGATGTCTACTAATTAAAATTAAAAATGAAAATGTTCCTGATTGGTCTGAAACCTCAAAACATATTTAGTATACCAGCGGAGAGAAAGAGATTAAAAATGTGGAAGCAGGGGAGGGAGAAGAAAATAGAGGGCCCAATTCATTAGAATATTACACTGAAATGTTGGACCCCATTTCCGTATTTTAAACAACACGTGAAGCCTTGTGGTCAGTCCACTGGACTGGCATTGGAAGAGACTTGGAAGTCGTGCCCCTCTGGCCTGCCAGAGTGACTTTGCGTCCCTCCACTTTTGTGTTCTGCACAGAGTAACACTGACAAAAACCTTATGCTCACCCAAACCAAAAACTAGCCATTTTCTGCCAGCGCAATATGCTGCATTAGCTTGTGGAGGGATCAAACAAACACCAGATTCTGTGATTCTGTCTAAATTGAAACTACAGAGGCCAGGTAGCAGGTCAGTGTTTCCCACTGGATGTGACGTGTATGGCTTTCACGTCAGAAACCCAGCACTAACAACTCCGTTTCAAGTGAGATTTAAACTGGGATCCTGCACCTTGGGGTATGTCTTCTAGGCTTTCTTTGTCCTTGTTGCAGGTCCCATGCAACCACTGACTGTGTCCTCAGATCTTCTAGACACCGACACCTTATTTTCACTCAAGATGACAAGTTATCTTACTTTGATTTGCCACTCCACTACCCCAGCACTATTCAATCAATGAATATTAGAGCACTTTGCTATTTTTCACAAGGAGTTGAATCACAGATAGCTAAAGCAGCAATCTTCTTCTGAATTTTTCATTTAAAAAAATGAAACCTTTCATGGAGCTGACTAAGCTGTCTGTGTGATCCAACAGGAGACAGGATTGATTGATTTCACAGGGACTGTGCTGAATTGGGTGATCTGTGCCACTGAGAAACACAGAGCAAACGGTCACTCTGCTACTGAAATAAAAGTTACTGAAATAAAGCCATGGGTTTAGAGCACTTGCAGGCCACAGCATCCTAAGCGAATTCAGAGCCAATTCCTCTTAATTAGGATTCACTGAATAACTATATGGTACATTTTTCCATTAAAGGCCTATTGGGAAAAGAAATGTGTTTTGCTAGACTGGATAATAGAAGATACTGTCTCTTCCTACAATCTTGCTTGAGTGAGAGCCACGTAGTCACAATGATCTCTAGAAAGTTAAGAATCCATTTTTAGATTCTTTGACACAATATATAGCAGCAGAGCAAGCATGAAACTTCTAGGAAGAATGCTGCAGGGTACCTCTAAGCTGAAAATTTATTAAAACGCAATTTCTAATAGACGTATTAATGTAAGAGAAATAAGAAATTACAGTGGTTTGTACCCCCAGAAGTTCACAATAAAAGTCCAATGACCATTTAAATTGTACCCTTGCTCCTTTGTTTCTGAGATGTCATTGGTCGCACCCAACTGGACACACTAACATGTCACTTAATCTCACAGACAACATTTGTACATTGCCTGACATTAATTGAGATAACTAACATCTTTACTGCTATGGCACTACTCCCTTTTGGTGTACATGCAGCTTTGGACTTTGCTGGGTCTCCTTGTTAACTTAGCTAAAAGCACACTCAGATAAAAAAATGAGTTTACCTATGACCTTGCTGTCAATGCTAACATTGTAAGTCCAAATGCACTACACTGTAATTCTCTAAAGAGTAAGAAGTATTAAAAAACCTATTTGGCCTGTCTGCAGTTAGCCAGGCCAAAGAGCAGGCTGCTTCTTGCACTTTTCCCCATGCTTTTTTCATCAGCCTGTGGCTTAATGGAATACTGATCTTAAGAGCAAAAAGCTAGATTCAACTGTAACGAAGGACAGCTCTAAAATTAGGCTCAGTGCTTCATATTTTCAAGGCATGAGAAATGTAGTTTATGCATATATGGCATTTTTCATTATGAAATTTATAGATGAAATTATGTTCTCCATCTACTCCATCGTATTAGCAATTTGCAATACAATATGCTATAGAAATGTTGGATTATCCCGAAACCAAGCAGTTTTATAATCTAGGATGATTACATTAAGGTATGAGATTATGAAATGCTTACCTAGGACGTGAAAAAGGATTCAGCATCGTCATAACAACATAGGGGAATTATCTTTAAAACATGAAAATGCCTTTAGGGTATTGTATTGCCATAAAAAAAAAGGTTGTCTGGGAGTCTTGATGTTGCATTTCGACCCCGCGTATCAGAGATGGGAGAAACATCCTCAGTCGCATGCTGTCTGCAGGGAGACATGCAGCAGAGCTACTATTATGGGGTGGGAAGCAGAGTTTGGGAAACAAAGAGCTCAAATCTATAAGAATCCAGCATTCATTTGCTCTGTTGCTCATAAAACAGCTTGGGAGGATTTATCTTCTACGTTCTTCCAGGCATAGCTCTTGGCTTGTGCAATAAACTACTACAGGATAAATGTATGAGGGCATTAATAATGAAAGCATCTCACTCTTCTGTGCCTCAGCCCATCAAAAGATCAAAAGCTTGATCACTACCCGTCTCCTGCGGAGTCAGTGGCAGAGCTCATTCTGTTGCAGAGGAACAGAAGTGACACACAACCACCGCGCCTGACTTGCCCGTGGCAACACGGGAAAGCCAGCGGGGAGGGCTCCAGTAAAAACAAGCCTCACCATTCTTAACAGTAGCACATGGATAACTGGTGTTCCTGTTGTTTAAAGGAAAGGAGGCACTTAGTCTAAACCTGAGCTGTTGGTTTTAGTCTACCGAAATAGTTGCTACCTGGAAGTAGCAAATATGTTGCTTGTTAGACTGAGCAGGCAATTCTGGTATTCTTGTAGAAGTTACATTTACAGAAGTCCCTCAAAATCATCTTGTTTCCTAAAGCTTTTCAAGTATCATACGTAAAATTATTTTAATAGATGATATATTTTTATTATAGTTACTGTGATACAGGGCTAACTACTAAAATACGCCTACACTACTTATTCGGAGTGAATAAATTACTCTGTGTGTTAATACATCAAATCATTGTAGATAGGGAGAAGATCCACTCTGACACTGTAGGGATTTTAGCCAGTGGTGTCTTTTTTTATTATTATATTGGCCTCAGTGCTATTCATTCTGCATTGATAGCAGTGTTGGAAAGAAAGGAGTTGTGCATATTTCAAATTTAACCTGTACTGGTTTTCCTAGCTATGTACACAGAATGCATCTTTTCACTGCCAGGTTGTTTTGGGCATTGTTAGTGGAAAAAAGACCCAGAAAGAAAATTTAAAAATTTCTTGTTTCCTAAGGGAAACAATCTTAGATGCCCTGTGATTTGAGCAAGGTGTCGGACCACAGGATCTCCAAAAATCCCTTCCACCCAAAATTAGTCTGTGATTTTATGCCTGTCTCCTGTTTAGAAGATATTACCACTTCCCATAGACCTGTGTTTATGCACTTCGTAGCCGCATGCAGAGTGTTACTTTTATCTCCAAGCTAGAGCTGCAGTTTCATGGGACTTCAGGGCTCTTGTCTCCACAGAGGCCATCAAGTCCAAAGTTGCCGCTCTGCCCAGACAGCAGCGTATATGCTTCTGCGTTGTATATGGGGTTGTCTCCTGTTCAGAGATTCCTCGTGACAACTGGTGGGCAGGGGGGTGAAAAGAGGACAGGATGACAATGTTCATAGCAGAAATACGTCACAGTAATAGTTGTCATCACCATTACTGTCAAATTAATTCTGAACTGTTGCCCATCATACGCTGTTTAGCTCAAGGGAAATGGTGCCTTTGCTTCCATGGCAGAAATGAGAGTAGCTGAGCCCTCCGAGGAGCCTTGCGGAATGGCAAAGGAAATGCCGAGTATCATCTAGTCAAACAGTGTTTGCAAAGTCCTCTGAGGAATAGTCCTTGCTCTACGCACTTTATTTCCACTACATATATAAAACAGAGAAAAGGAGGGAGCTTTTTATTTAGGAAGTATCTGCTTTCAGATAAAGCTGGGGATGTTAGGAGTTGAGACTGTGTACTGAGACATAAGTTTTACCAACAAAATCTGCACCTTCAAGCAGCTGTACTTCAATCTGAGAGCAGTAAAGAACAGTAGATGGGACAGCAGACTGAAGTTCAGAATTAGCAGGCTGGATCAGCAATTAACTTGTCATGTAATACTGGGCAGGTCCATGGTGCTATCAGTGCTCCTTCTCTAATCCAGCACAGTGAGAATCAACACAGCAGACCTTCTAGTCCAAACTAACTGTCTTGGTATTTAAACTCTTAGACAAAATCTAGACGTGTGTTTAGGCATTCTGATTGCATGACAGTAAGTGTTAAATACCTCAATAAATGGCAGAACATCTATTTAGATGCCTAGCTAGAATTAAAATCCCCTGAGAGGTTTATTTCTACTTTTGTAGTGTACGTATTATATCTAGAGAAAGGAAAACACAAGCATGTGCTGAAGAGAACACAAGGGAAACTGATCCCTCAGTGGACCTTAGTCAGTTTTTCCCTGGATGTCTCTCTATCAAATTGCGGGTTCATTTAAGTTTCTTCTCCCTTCTCCCTTCTCTTGGAGATCTACATAAGCTATTCTTGGATCCCCCAGCTTACCAAATTGAGTGTTGGTGGAAACATATTGAAGGAGAAAATGAGGAAGTGCAGCACAAGTCCTGTCTTTAAGAGCCAGTTAGAGGTCTTGAGAAAGAAGCTAATGGTGCTGAACGAGTTGAACTTGATGTTCTTGCCTAGAAAGCACTATGAAGCTGAGTGCTGCCAGACCTGTATGTTAATACCAGAACTGTATTACAAGTATGGAGTGTGAGATAATGATTAGGCCTTCTGATCGATGATGCTACTGATGTACTGGACTGAGAGAATTAAATGTTTAAGAGTCATATATCCAAAACCTTGGTTATTCTCCGTGGTCAAGCGATGGCTATTGTTGCTTAAGGCTTCACAGATTAATTAATGGTCATCCTTAAAATTGCAGTCAAAAAAAAGAACTTAGAAATTACGATTCACACAGAATCACTGAATGTTAGGGTTTGGAAGGGACCTCGAAAGATCCAGCCCCCCTGCCAGAGCAGGATCACCTACAGTAGATCGCACAGGAATGTGTCGAGGTGGGTTTTGAATGTCTTCAGAGAAGGAGACTCCACAACCTCGCTGGGCAGCCTGTGCCAGTGCTCTGGCACCCTCACAGTGAAAAAGTTTTTCCTAATGTTTTTGTGGAACCTCCTATGCTGCAGCTTGTACCCATTGCCCCTTGTCCTGTCATTGGATGTCGCTGAAAAGAGCCTGGATCCGTCCTCCTGACACTCCCCCTTGACATATTTATAAATATTAATGAGGCCACCCCTCAGCCTCCTCTTTTCCAAACTAAAGACACCCAGCTCCTTCAGCCTTTCCTCATAAGGGAGATGCTCCACTCCCTTCATCATCTCTGTGGCTCTGGGCTGGACTCTCCCAAGCAGTTCCCTGTCTCTCTTGAGCTGAGGGGCCCAGAACTGGGCACAATATTCCAGATGAGGCCCCACTAGGGCAGAGCAGAGGGGCAGATGATGACAGTCTGCACTAATTACTCTGTGTGCAAGTAGGTACAAGTAGTTTGCTACATACGCATTCTAAATGCCTGGCTAAAAAACAATGCAATACTCTCAACAGGAGCCCGGGTGCAACTGGTAGGATTACCTCGAGGAGAAAGCCGTCCCTTGGCACAGAGTTTAGAGACTCCATGGATTTTGCCCGCCCTTCTTTTCTCCCCTGGGCTCATAACTGTGGCTATGTGGCTCCCTGTGGCCAGAGGGAGAATCACTTCTGTAATGGGCAGCTCCAGCAAAGGTTTTATTTGTGGGGTCAATTCAGCGTAATTCTAGAGGGTGGCATTTTAACTTTTGGCTGTTAAATGTTTCAGTCTATTCCATATAAAGCTTTGGAGCATGACTAATTAGTGTAACAATCACCTCTAGCAGAGAACACATTAACTGCCTGAACTCTCAGGACTTCGAAGGTCAGAGAGAACAAGTTGGAAGATGCTAAGAAATTGAATTAGCAGATTCTCAGGATGGCAGCCAGAAAGGGACTTGATGCACTCACATGTGCTAAGGGATGAGCTCCATGTCCCAGGGACCCAAGCAAAGCTGCTGTCTCCTCTGGGATTACACTATGTGGGTACTGCCCTGAGGACAAAAGGGAATGAGCTCCAGAGCAGCCTGAAGCCCTGTATATATTCATACTGATATTCTGTGAATCAAATGATCTAATTAACTAAATATGCATTTGACCACAAAAATGTCATGTTATTTTTAGCTAGCACTGGAAACCTACATCAGGGTTGTTTCTTTTTTTCTCACTGGAACTCTGCATTTATTTTCTAGAAAATTCCCCTATTTCATCATCAGTAACCTGTGTGGCTGTTCTTGAATTTTGATCCTCAGAGCCTGTTATGTCTCTTCATCCTTTTAAATTATGAGATAAGCTTCTAACAGAAAGATAGAAGCAATAAGGCTCTTTGAAACAAGTTGTAACCAATAATACTAGGGGTGAACTTGCAAGTAGGGTTAATGGTTGGACTGGATGATCCCAAAGGTCTTTTCCAACCTGGATGATTCTGTGATTCTGTAATACAAGTGAAGTTTTCTTTCTGTTTTCAAGTAGAAAAAGAGAGGGGAATTGCAGATCAATGTGATCCATAAAATTACATCCCCATTTTGATTTTTAATACAGACTTCCAGGCTTCAGGCTAAGTTTGGGATGATACTGAAATCACCAAAATGGAAACAAATAAAATAGTCTCAGATGCGGAGCTTCAGCTCCTCCAAACCTGAATGAGGTATTGAAGAAATCAGATTCCACATTCAGAGAGAAAAAGTCTCAATGGCCTTAGGTACTTAGGAAAAAGCTTTTCCTAATGTTTTGTACTGTAGCCACAAACTCTATCACCCTACTGTGTAATATCACTGCAACGTTTTGTCCCATTCTCAGTTTCCAGAAGGATGATAGCAATCTGGAATTAAAAAAAAAACCACAACCCAGGATCGAAGGCTGCACAGATGGTTTTGTAACAGCTGATAGGTAGCTGCGGTTGTTGATGAGTATTTTGGAGGGGACAGATGGCAAGGGCAAAGGAGAATTACTGCCAGCATTTGAAGGGACTCTGCCAGGTCACAGAATAATCCTGATAGAAGAAATGCTTAAAAGAATGTTCTAGCACCGAGATTTATTAAGTGGGAATACATTCCCCAAAAGACAGGGACATCTCTCGCTCTTTTTTTTTTTTTTTTTTTAAAGACAATTTAAAACTATGCTGTGCAGTAGCTTTCAGAAAACGTGACCTGGGGAATAGAAATCTCTCAAGTGTCTTACGCATGCTATTTGCTGTGTGCTTCTGTGAACAATT
>NW_009728121.1:0-8638 GCF_000703405.1 Apaloderma vittatum | reverse complement strand
GCAGGCGGCAGAGCCCAGCACGGGGCGACACAGACCCGCAGACCCGCCACTGCGTCACCTGCGCCATCTCCGTCATTTAAATGCGGTTTCTTCCGATGACCACAGCAGCACGAGGGGGCTGGGTTGGACTCCCAGCTCTTTTCCCACCTTTTACAGGTTTTCCTATTGCGCCCTTTCCAGAGTCTGGGCCCTGCCCTGTGCTGCTCCACCTCCTTAACTCTGAGACTCAGAACATTTTTTGGGTCTGCAGCAGGTTAGCTTTTACAGCGGGGGAACTGGCTAATTACACTAGTCATCAGTATAAAAACTACTGGAATAAATGTAAAACAAACAGCACCCTGAATTAGTCTGTTAGTTACTTACACAAAGATATGCGAAGAAAAAAGCCTGTAGGAATGGATAAAAAACACAGAAAAGCTAATGGTTCCTGCTTTTTTCTGAATACCGTTAAAAGCAATTCTGTATAGGGCTATGCTATACCCCGGAAGTATTTCTGGGAATTGTAGGTACAAAACACAGTTGGGGAGAAAGAAAAGAAAAAAGAAAAAAGAAAAAAAGAAAAAGATGTTGACAGAGCGAAGCTGTTTTCAGCACTCAGGTACTTGCACGCCGTTACAGCAGTATGGCAACCAGCAATATTTTACTTTCAATTGTATAAAAACCACATACATCCATCACTCCCAAGTACCTCATAGAGAGATTGTTGCCATGGCAAATCTGCACCTAAATGTACACTTTACTAAACAATATAACCCAACAACTGCGAAAGCAAAGCCTGTCTGCAAGCAGGCCATCGAGGCACTCGGCATCTTCCCAGTCAGCAGCTGTTTTAAAATGTATTAGTATGGTAATTGTCTCAAAGAACCCTGGAAAATGCACAGAACATGGGATAACCAAGGTTCAAGCTGTGAGACAATCTGGAGGAACTAATATCTCGCGCTAAATATCAACCTGGTTAATTCAGACAAAACATATTCCAGCGTCCTCCAACACATGAAAACGCGGGGAGCCGGAGGGCAGAAGGAAGGGGCTGGCGGCGCTTCTACCCGCTAGAGGTAAAAATATTCCATGTTAAGGAATCATCCTCCATTTGTCGTATAAATGAACCCGTGTTAGAGCGTGCCTCTCTCTTTTTTTATTTTAAAAAAAATCATTACTGTGTTATTACCTTGAGTAAATATCATGGGCTGCATTAAGGGGCTTAAAACATTTTAAAAAAACCATTAGATTGATGCTGTAGTTTAGCTGAGAGTGATAAACGAAGCAGCTCATGTTTAATCAGCCCAGGTTATGCGATGCATCGTTTTGCTGCCCAGCACTGCTGCCTTCTCACTGGGCTGCAGGGAAGCTCTAACTCCCAGCAATAAAGGGTTAACATAATTAGAGTTAGAAGAGTCTTGTTACTAGAGGACATGTTTTGATTATTAGATCAGATGAAGATAAAGAAGCAATAATTTTGAAAGTATTTCTGCATTGTTTCATTAAGCCATAGAGTATTAAAGAATTCCCCCAAGACACGGTCTGAGAACATTGCTTTAATTTGTGAAACCGTGCTTCATTTTTCGTGGAGGCAACCGTTATAGTCCCAGTTAGTTCTGAAGCGATTCCTCTAGAATCAAACGCGGGACCAACACGTCGCCGCCGAGATTTGGCTCTTTGTACAGCAAATCTCGGGCGCAGCTTTTCCCGGCACTTTGGGGTAAAAGTCTGTATTTTGAGATATTTTTATAGGGTGACAAATAAGGTTAAAGAGGGCTGAAATGACTTAAAACTTTATCAATAGAGTCCCTGCATCAGACACTATCAACAGGAACCTAAATACAGAGCATTAGCCAGGCAAGTCTATGAGAAAATGGAAGGAGATTACTGAAATGAAAATCAAAGACTTGCTCTGTCATTTCTGTGATCCTACTCCCTTTGAAGTTAATGGCTAAACTAATACTGACCTCACCAGGAACACGCTTTATTCCAAGAAAATCTGTCAAGTGCAAGGACTCAAGTTATTTTCGAGCAGGCTTTATGAAAAAAAAAAAAAGACGACCCAGAACACGAGTGTAGCCGGCAAAATGCGTCCCTCAAAGCAAGGCCAGCTGTGCCCTGGCTCGTTAGGAGTGACGCCCACCAGAGCAAAACCAGTATCTGCTAAAAAAAGTTAGAATTAGAATAACCTGTAAGAGTTTCAATGGAACAGTCAATCATTTGGATAGAGGAAAACTACCCGTGCTGCAGTCCCAGCGAGGTGGGTACGATCGGTCTCCCACTTTCAAAAACCCAAGGCTACAAAACCTGCGAAACTTTGAAGCCTTTAATGGAGCAGATAAATTTATCCTGTTTACACTTGGAAGTTCCTGGCGGAAAGAGGCGGGCGTGACACCGACTGACAACAGACGTCAGGAAACATCTCAAAGGTCTTTTCCAGCCGAACCGGTTCTATGATTCTGTTCTGGGACTCGGTTCTGGGACTCTCCGATCTCTCCCCTCAGTGGCCGATCAGACCCGTGGGGGCCAGCGCACAAGAACGTGAAGGTAAAAGGGTCCTTCACAACGTGGTTCAAGGTTGCTTCTGGTTTTAGTGCAGTGCTACTGGTCTGCAAATGAGTACAGCAGGACTGGGCTGCTAATTAGAAGCGTGGCAAGTACACAGTTAAAAAAAAAAAATTAAATAGTTATTAAGGCCAAAATGCCTCCTCTCTGTGTCTTGATTTCACTTGGTTTTACACTTTAAATGATACCCTTCCCTTTTCCAGTGGAGTGAACTGGAAGGGGTGGTGGGGAAACTCACAGATGGACCACAGCACAACCAATGCTCCTGGCCAACCTGCAATGCCGATTGCTGGAAGGTGAATTGGAAGATTTAAAACCTAAGAAGGAGTTTCCGTGCCTTTTCTGTTCAGCTATTTCACTACGTATCTGTGGCAAATATCCGTTGGGTTTTGGTGGTGGTTTTAATTCTAAACACAGGTGTGTCCTGCAAAACCAAATCTCAAAACAATGAGAACTAGGTCAGCTAAACTGCAACACAACGGTGACCACTTCAAATAAAATGTCACAGAAACTTGGAATTCGACAACATCCTGAAGAAGCCAACGGCTTTCACGGTGCCTTTCAGACAACCCGCAGTAGTGAAACCCGGTACCGGTACACCAGTGGTGCCCTGAGGGATGCACCAAGCCCACCCCCAGACCCCAGGCTTACTTTGAGCGTGCTGTTCTTGGCGGTGAGCTGCTGCTCCAGCTGGGAGATCTGGCTGCTGGAGTTCTCCCGCAGCTTGGTGAGGCTGCCCTGGAGCCTCTGGACATCTTCCACAAGCTGGGCGATCTCCCGCTCCTTCGCGGCCAGTTCTACTTCCAAGCTGGACCGTGTCAGCACCTCGATGGCCTGCTCCTAACGGGAAAAAAAGTATGAGACCATGTAAATACACCAAGGCTACACGCTCGGGTTCAGGGTGGTTACACAAGGACCGAGCAGGGCATTGGGTGGCAGGACAGACAGAAAGAATTTCTACATCGTGGGCTCCTGTGCATGAATCTGCAAGATGAACCTTTCAGCTCCCCAGGCCAGCTCTTTGGTAAAACAGGGATAACAGAGAGAATAAATCCCCCGACTTCATCGGCGCATGGGAAAGATGCAGCCGCCAAAGTCAAAGGATTCTATTTAGATCTATTTATTATTAATAGTCCAAATGCTTTGACAACTATGAAAATCTGTGCTTACAAAATACTAATCAGATCAAATATTCTGAAGTAATGGAGCAGAATTTCTTAATCAGGAATGGCAGAGCCACGTGCCTTTGGCTCTCTGCATGCGTGCCGCACGTTTCAGGCAAAATTGTCAGAAATTGCCCCAAACTGCTACTTCTAGTGAACTCGCTCCTCGCATGAAAATTGTTTGCTGCTAACGTTATTGCTGGCAACTGCAGCCTCTCCTCCGCGGGGATGAAGAGAGATGCGACAGCTGTAAGACAAAGCTGCTCTCCCTTTGGTCTCTGCTTCCAGAAATTCCCTTTCCTACGCCAAGATCTTCCTTCTTCCAGTTTCCCACAGGTGCAAAATCTGTCCTCCTGTCTGAAACTTCCTCACTAGACCCACTTGCCAGTAGGACAAGAAATAGGAGAGGGCTGAGAGGCTAAGCAGGCAGATAACAGAGACTAACTGCACCATCTCCTTTGGTGTTAAGAGATCAGGAGCTGTAACGTGCCCGAGAGCTCCAGACCTCTCCTCCGGGTACACCAGGAAAGCCTTGCGCAGATCTGGGAACGCGAGGCAGCCCAGGGATGAACGCACGTTCCATTAAAAACCCTAAAATGCCTCTTCCGAAGGTTAATGGCTGCTCCTCAGAAGACAGCAGCGAAGTAGGAACGAATCCATTTACCGAGAGATGATGAGCGCAAGCATCGCACCACAGATCCTACGGCGAAAGGGCTGAGAATTCAAGCCAGCAACGCCGTCACCCCAGCACTTTCCTTCCAATCCAAGATGATGCTGCGGCAGACGGCACCATACTCCGTGCCCTCTTCTCTGGCAAACACGGGCACGACAAAATCCTTTTTCTGTATCTTCTAAACACTTTGCTTGATTCTCAGTGACGGCACACCATTGTGTCTCGCAGAAAGCTCCACGTACGAACAGCAGTTAACAACGCGCCCCTATTACACTGAATTATACTTTTAACTCGAAAAACCCTCTAATTTGCTTGCATGAAACATCACAAGTTGTATAATCATCTGCTGCTTGTGCCTATTGAGACTAGAACGTAGAGTCTGAAATAAGATAGATAATGATCATTTTCATCCTGCAGTAGTTGTCATATTAAATATAAATGAACCGCAGAAGTACTATTAAATACAAGAAAGCCCTAATGTTAAAATAATGATAAGACTAGGACACGAGATAGGAAGAGGCAGGTAATTCAGAGTTACAAGTGATATTCAGGCTTTTTACGCTTTTGTTTTGCAGCCTGCTTGTCTGTCTTCCGAATTCCCTGAGAAAATACCGGCTCTTATTAATAGATGACCAAACAGATCTGGAGGACTTGCGATTTGTTACTCACCTCTGCGAATAGATTTTAAAGGCAACCATGTGCTTCTCTGATATCAGTGTCAAGCACATATACGGCTTGCAAGGAAAAAAGCAATATAAGGAGCGTGATTTCTTTTGTTTGTTAAATCTGCTGCTTAGAAGTAGACTGAATTTCACGTAATTGCCCATTTACATTTCAATACTCCTGTTTCTCTGGCAAATTAAAACCCGAACGATCTGCCTGCTCATCTGTGAGACCCGCTAACTCGGAAGCGGCCGGAGTCCTGCAGCAGCACCCGGTGCCAGCGGAGCCCGTGTCGCCAACCTGCCCATGGGCTCATCGCCTTTCCTTAGAGACCCAGAGAAGCAACGAGCAGCCAAGCCTTCGGGACAGCAGGAGATCTCAGTTTTCTAAGCTGCTTCTACTGCACTTACAGGAGTAATGCTCAGTTTAGCTACGCTCAGCGAAACCCGGACTGACACTGAATTTATTTCTCGCCCCTCTGACAGCCCCTACACTGAGAACGAGAAGACGCTGCGGTGGGCGGGCGGCAGGTCCCCGCTAAACGCAACCGACTCCAGGCAGAGTCCGTTCCCTCGCTCTGAAGCTCCTGACCTCTGCTGTGCCCCTGGGCAGGCACGTGCTGACGGCCCACCGCGGCTCTCCGTTACGCCCAACTGCTGCCTGTTTTCCCTCTGCTGAGGCTCTTGCCAACACAGAAGAATTGAATTTGTCTGGGTTGGAAGGGACCTGAAAGATCATCTAGTTCCTGAGCGCTGCTGCCCAGGAGGGTCGCCGTACCAGCCACCACGGCGCGGGGACTTCTGTCCTCCCCGTGGTCTTTTGCAGCCACCAACCTCCTCAGAAGTTTTAACCGAACCGCAAATCCCAAAGGAATGCAATTTCATTTCAGTTAAAATATTACTCCAGACAGATATTTTTATAGCTGCGAGCATAAATTGAAAGAGCTGTGCTGCGGGAATGTCAGGAACCTGTAAGAGTCAGTAAATATTTTCTCTCACCACATCAGGTGCCTTCTGGATCTGCGTAGCGAGCTGGAGAGATTTGTTAGCGGAGGAGAGCTGCTCCCTTAGGGTCTCTGCCTCTCTCTGAGCCACCTCTGCCCTCTGAAGGAAATGAAAAGGGGTGAAAAGAGAAAGTACATTCAGTTTAACAACTGACAATTATTACAAGAACATTCATCAATTCATGCCTGACTGAATATAATTGATTTTCCTAAACACTCAACCTAATAAATGTTAGAAAAAAACATAGAATGTGATGGATTTTTATTTTAAACAGTACAAGGAAGAAATAATTGAGCGATTATGACAGTAATTTAACGCTAGGAGCAAGGAATCCCCTGCTGATACTAATGCTGCGGCCCACTGAATTTCCCAGACTGAATAAATACAAGTGGAAATGGAGTCTTTTTATTCAATTTCTTTCTATTCTCATAGACCAAGCAGATTTTATTGCAAGGTTCCTCACGGGAATAATTCTCATGGGTAAATGCTGAATTAAAAGATATTCTGACCATTCTCTCTAACACACATACAATGTTGTGGGCCGTCTTTCTTCAGTAATTATTTCCCAAAACACGATTTGTTAGATTCTGTTCTTTCAGCAGGTCTATTTATTCAGCAATATTTAACCCTAAATTGGCAGTTTTGCACAGATCAGTTACCAGCGGCTGAGGATTTACGCAATATCTGATAAGCCCGTGCCTTGGCTACCAGGCACAATTCCCACGCAGATATCGAATGAGAATAGGAAGGCGAAAGGCAGGATCATGAGTAAAGATTGTCTGTACAAGAGTTTGGGCAGAGACAGATGGATCGGTAACTTCAGGCAATAAATAGCAGCAAGGTCTTTGCCACAACCGCGTACAAGCTTCTGTTAAGAAAGGCGGAACAAAACCTGGTTGTTTTTATAGTGTATATTCCTCCTGGCCAGACTTTCTTCCCTCTTTTTTTTTTAAAAAATGCACTTTATTGTTATAACCCCCCTGTGCTTACAACCCAGAGTAATCACCACTCTTCTCCTGGGCTGCTCCACGCAGGTCATGCTGTGCTTCCAGCCCAAAACAGCCGCAATAATTTTCCATCTCCACCTCCAAGACGTGTCACCAGCTCTTCCAAAACCAAGAGCCGCCACTAACCAAGGCCCAAACTCTTCTTGACCAACTTTGATCCTTTACGCTGCCGGGTCCCTCCTCTCCTTGAGTAACGAATTCCCGCTGCTGGTTTTAAGCCACCGCAACGGCCGTATTTGTGTGATGCCCTGCTTTTCTCAGCTCCTCCTTTTGAAAACCAAAGTCATCTAAAAGAGCGGCTGTAAAACCTCTGTCCCTGGGTGTCTGACTCACTCGTCGGAGCAGAGACTCCGTCTGCACGTTTAATCAATCAGTAAACTCACAGCAATCAAATACTAAACGCATCAGCTGCGCTATTTGCTCACAACATTATATTAACTGATTTTGCATAGGTTCTACAGCTGTAATTAAAATGTAATTGTAAAAAGTACAGGAACACGGCTCTAACAATCAGAGCACAGGACAAACCTATTGTGTGCTTGGAAAAATGGCAGCAGCAGCATAAAAACAGCAAAAAAAGAAGGTTTCCATTGTTTATGCAGCTGGATAATATTAGGATAAAAACCTGAGCTAACAACACACATTGAGATAAATTATTTTCTTGCGCTTTATGAGGTGTGGACGTACATATATTGATTGAATAACTGCAAAGCAGGACGAGTTACTGCACTGGGGCACTTGCTCTTGCATCTACTGCTGCGTAATGGGTTTTGCAGCCTTGAGCAATCCTGCTGATGGCTTCCATCCGCGGCAGCGCTGTTCCGAGGATCTCCCCAGCTCGCATGCCAGCAAACCACCGAGGGGATTTCTAATAGATGTTACATCTGCATCTACAGCGAGCTGTCAGCTGCCCTCTCCGCAGAGCCTCCCCAGCCAGTTCAGGACACCTGTTGTAATCCCCTGAGTAACGTTACACAAGATCTCATCCTATGCATTGTTAAAAATACATCAACAGAAACTTTGGGCAATCCTACCTGGGAAATACTGGTCAATTCTTTTTCTTTTTCCCCCCCAGAACAGAAGCTTTTAAGAGCCAGAATTATAGATGTGTTCAGTGTCTGGAAAGCACTTTTGGGTGCTGTTGCCATATCAATTATAAATCACACACAAAAACCCGTTAAAAGAACAGCAGTTTCAAAATTTCAAAGCGTCAAGGTTTTGCAAAGCCAGCCCTGCGGCTGGGGGTGCGTTCGGCCACCACTGGGAGCACCCCAGCGCTCCTGCCCCTCCAGACCCTGGCTTTGTTCCCTTCTGGGGACACACGCTGCTTGGGGAGAGAATATTTGGCTTTCTCCTCCTTGTTCCGTGGGTGACTGCTGCGGTTTATTGACCGCGAGCGAATCCCACCTTCCTCTGCAGAGGGGCTGAGTCGCTTCCTCACAGGTCAGCCTCTGCTTTCCACCACCGAAGGACCCGGCTGCTTCGGGGACGTCCATGAATGCACCGGCCCAAACCCCCGTTTTGAGCCCCCTGGCTCCTCCAGGTCCCGTTTTGCCACTCGGGCGCTGTGCTTGGAAGTGTTTG
>NW_009728120.1:0-21702 GCF_000703405.1 Apaloderma vittatum | reverse complement strand
AGGTGGAACTTCCCATGTTCTAACTCAAACCCATTATTTCTTGTTCTATTGCTGGGCACCACTGAGAAGAGATTGTCCCCTTCCTCTTGACCTCCACCCTTCAGATATTTCTATACGTTGATAAGGTCCCCTCTCAGCCGTCTCCTTTCAAGGCTGAACAGCCCCAGGTCTCTTGAGTCTCTCTTCACAGCAGAGATGTTCAAGTCCCTTGATCACCTCGTAGCTCTCCCTTGGACTCTCTCCAGTAGGTCCCTGTCTCTCCTGAACTGGGGAGCCCAAAACTGGACACAGGATTCCAGGTGTGGTCTCACCAGGGCAGAGTGGAGGGGGAGAAGAACCTCCCTAGACCTGCTGGACACACTTTTCTTAATGCACCCCACGATCCCACTGGTCCTCTTGGCCACAAGGGCCCATTGCTGTCCCAGGTACAACTCAGTGTCCACTGGGACTCCAAGGTCTTTCTCCACGGGGCTGCTTTCCAGCAGGACAACCCCTAATCTGTACTGGTGCCTGGTGTTATTCCTCTGCAGATGCAGGACTCTACACTTGTCCTTATTGAACTTCATGGGGTTCCCCTCTGCCCAGCTCTCCAGCCTGTCCAGATCTCACTGGATGGCAGCTCAGCCTGCCTGGGTGTCAGCCACCCCTCCCAGTTTCATAGGGTGCACTCTATGTCAGCACACCTGGATACAGTAAAGGAGCTACATCTGAAAACACAGCTCGTTACTGCAATTATTATCAATAAGGAGGTGTCTCTGCTGACTGTTAGACACTACCTAGTGGTGCTCAGAGCAGGAGAACGCAGAAACTACTGCCTTAGCTCAAGGCCTTAATTGGAATTTTGAATTAATGAGGTTTAGGTGGGAGAATGACAAACAGCTTTGCGTATCGCATTTCTACGATAACCTTTCTGTTGGGAACCCCCTAAAATTATTTTCCAGCAATAAATAATATATATTAATGACCTGTAATAGAAAAGTCAATTGTTTAATTTATCCCACATGGAAAGCAAAGGCAAAAGAAGAAAAACGAGAGAAGCAGTGACCACCCTCATTAGTATTAAAAGACAGTAGAGAGACAACTCCCTCCCTGTTCTCGTCTGGAACAGCAGTCTTAGCAAGCAAAATCTTTTCAAATTGCAGGAACAAATTACCCAGCAACAGCAGCTTCATGCCCTAAGCCAAAGCCACTGGAGTCACAGGGCCCCTGGTGCCCTCTCTTGTGTCCATGGGCCTCTTTACAGTGCTGAACAAATAGGACCTGCATTCATTCAGAGACGCTGCCCTTTAGCTCAGGGTGCTCGAGGCTGGTGGGTTTGGGGAAGCAGGACGGTTTTAGGAAAAGGAGTCTCAGGGACAGATCTCTGCTCTGAAGTCTTTGCAAATAGGTAAGATCAGCCATGGGGAGCAAGAGGGAATATGGACAAACCAGCCAAGGGCAAGTAAGGGCAATCAAGACGTACCTTCATGGCAAAGAGAATGGAAAAGGGAATGGAGAGATCCCTCTGCAACGTGATGGAAACTCATCAAACCCCACTGCACCACTCGGTCAGTCCCCACACGCTGCCCAGCGCCAGCCACGGGTTATGTTAGGTGGGAACGGGCTCCTTTCGTTCCCCCTCCACCCTTTTCCACTCCAGCCAGGAGCTCTGAAGACAGATTTATTAACCAAGGTCTGCTTTAAACTAATAATATCAGAACTCCCCTGGCTCTTGAATTTGACAACTGGCCCAATGACCTCGGTGAGTCTGCAGCATCCCGGAGCATTTCAATCTCCATAAATCAAAGCACTTCTGGAATTGAGTCAGCCTTTGTTCCAGGGCTTCTCCTGTCTCTCCTACTCACATTTTCCTTTTGCTGTAGTTATCTGATATCTGTGGGGAGGACCTTACCCTGTTCTTGATAATATCCTCGCTACAAAGGGAATGGAATCTATGCTGGGACCCTCATCCCACCATGGAGTGAATCCCCAGCCTTTGTGTGCTGTGATGCGGCTGCTCCAACACCCCTTAAAGCAAAGGGGGGTTTTGGGGTGCTGTCACACAACAGTGGGGTCCTACATTGCATCCCTTTTGCAAGGGAAAGGTTTCAGCCCTGCTCTTTGGGGTACTGATGCCCAAACCTCATGCCGGGCCAACGCAGGGCGCGCAGTGCCCTCGGGGATGCGTGGAGCTGCTGCTGCCTCCCTGTCCAGCGCTGGGCGAACTTGCTCATGAACTTGTCATGAGCCCTTAGCCTCACACCTCTGCCCCGGTCACAACTGCTCTTTCGAGTCGTAGGGACATATCGAAAGCAAGCAACAGGCACAGGAATCTGCCTTATTTTTAAGCAGGTCTGTTCCCCAGGGTAATCCTTCCAGCTAGGGTAGGGATAACTCGTGGCCAGGTGGATCCGAGCCCCCCCTCCAACTTCCCGGGGGATGCTGCCGTCCTGCTGTCCCGCAGACAGATGGACGGACGGACGGCTGGGAGCGGGTCGCTGCTCTCCTGTGGTCCAGCTCCTCCCCGGGGCCGCGGAGTTGGCGGCCGTGGGGAAGCAGACTGGCTGGCTGCCCACTCTCGCCTGCAAGTCCTAGCAGGGAAACTGAGCTATTTTTAAAGAGGAACCTCTGAGAAGTCAAACTGCGGGGAAAGGGAGGTCGAGCCTCATTATAAGACCCCCCTCCCCGCCACCCCTCTCCACACAGGACAGGAAGAAGTGAGGAAGAAATGCCATGCAGAGCATCAAGATTTTTTTACTGTGCTGGCTCTGAATGTGTTACAGTAATCAATATCAGATGATCAATAACAGCAAGCCCCAGCAGCCACGATCATCCCTGCGAACCAGGGGGTGGGAGCTGTGGTTTTATCTCGGGGCTCTGTCTAAATAAATCACGAGTCATGATACAGTGTTATCGAAGAAATATGCTCCGAGCCAATGGTTTCAGTGCCACACAAATCAAGCCTGCCACTACCATTTCTCTTTCATAATACAAAACCTTAACTTGTTCACTCCTGCAAGTAAATAACGCCCGCAGAACACCCTCCTTCGAATTTTTCAATGAGAGTGAGCATTACCTACAGCGGGAGCTCTGCTTTTAGCAAAGCAGCAATGAGGCGGCATCAAGGCATGGCAGAACACCACAATAACTATTTTATATAATGCAATAATTACATACATAATGCAAGCCATTTTAGCGCAGCAGACTGCAACAAATAGAGTGGCTTTTCATTCTATATATGCTTCTCTATCATTTAATTATTGGGGGAAAATATATAGAGAGTGCATTTCTGACTGTTAATTCCTTGCGTCTGTGCGCATCCACACACACAGGCACAAAAACAAGAAACTAAATTCCAGCCGAAAACTTTTATTGAGCTCCAACTGCTCGCCTGTTATTCATAACCCAGTTTCCTCTCTCACAAAGAGACCTTTCGCATGTTTTTTTTTTTTTTCAGAAAACGTGTGTGTGTGTTTTTTGGTTGTGGTTTTTTTTTTTTCCCCCTTCTGCCTCGCTAACAGCTGCTTGCAGTGTTGTATCCTGAGTGATGATGAGGTTCTGAAAGTGTTTTTTTGGAACAGATGGCCAGGAGAGAGCTGGGGAATGTGCCAGCAGCGAGCTGGGGAATGCGCCAAGTCCTGCAGTGACTGAGTACTCCGGGTTCCAGCTCGCGTGCCTTTCCCCTGCCCTCTGCCCCGAGTGGCGCCAGCAGGACTTCCCAGCTCGCGCTCCGAACATCTGGAGTCTGCGACTGCCAGAAAAGCCGGGACGGGGAGGAGGATAAAGAAAAAAAATAAAAAAATAAAGAAAAAAAAAATCCCTCAGCCATCCCTTCCCGCTCCGGCTTAGCTCCCATGGCCGCGGCGACGTTGCTGCCTTGCACGAGGCTCATGGAAAGGAAAGAGGGGAGGGGAAGGGCAAGAAAATTAACCTTGGTGATGGGTTTGCGGGTTTCTGTTCCAAGTGCTGGGTGTGTTGTAGAGGGTATATGTTTGTGGGCAAATGCTGCTTGGTGAAGACCAAAGGGCTAGAGGGTGAGGGGGGGCTGTGGTGCACAGTTCTGCACCCACAAAAGCGCCCGTCTGCAGGGAGAGCACCCGGCCACGCACCCTAAAGCCCTGACCCTGCCCTGAGCACTAACGCTACCTTCCTGCAAGGCATCAGAATTTGGCCCTGCGTGGGAGAAAAAGACTATAAAAAGAGACTGTACAAACAGCAGGCTGGACCCAAACCCATACAAAATCCTTGAGAGGCTTTCAGATGACCTCCGGCCACTTGGGATCATGTCCCATACAGAAATTGGGTCCACCAGGGATGGGGAGATGTGGACTCCCCTTTCTCATCCACTTCCTTTCACTGTGGCTTTCTCAGTACTACCAGAGGATGCTTTTGGCTGGAGCCAAGGGCAGATTCTCCCCTTTTCCCAGAATATTCGCTGTGCTGTGGCTCCAGCAGGACTCAGGGCTCTGCTGAGGGTGTCGCAGCCCAAATCTCCGACATGGGGCAACTCTTGTGTGCGTGCTGAAGGGCAAGGCTCAGTCCACATTGCTTGTATAACCAAGCAAAAGGCAGCTTTAAAAAATTAAGACTATCATCAGAATTCACCAGCCTCCCATGCAGCTTTTTTCTCTAAAAAAAAGGAAAAGGCATTTGAAGCCCTTCAATTACCCCCTTTGCCACTTATAAATGAGATCACCCATCACCAAACACCCTTGGTTCAGTCTCAACTGCAACAACTAAAATCATTGTATAACTGTAGTTAGGCCTGGAAACAAGATTTTTTTTCCTAGCCAAGTTTGTAAAGTTAAAGTCAGCTTTTCTAATTAACAAAACGGAGTGGAAAGGCAAGGAAAAAACACCTTTTACATTTCTTATTGCAACAGCAAAGCCTGAACAACAATCTAACGTTAGGGACGGCAGATAACTCCCCCTCAAAAACAAAGCAAAAGGCAACGCACAATCCTGCAAACACAACATCTGGAGCTCCTGCCTGCCAAAACAAACTCCAAAGAGCTACTTTTTTGTGTGAAAAGCTGATGGTGCCATAGCACAACACTGCTGGAGAGCTGAGAGAGGGAGCGATAGAGGCAGAGACACAATGAAATGGAGATGACAGGAGATAAGGGTCCTGTGGACGCAGCGGTAGAGCTCAAGGAGTGGAAGTCTGTACTCGAGCTTGCTGTGATTGTCGTGGGGTTTTTTTTTTTGAGAATAAAAAAGGAAATCCAAAAAACAATGACAACAAAAATACAACAACCACCCCAAAGTGCATAATTCAGAGGAACTGCTCAGCAAGCAGTGGTTTTGGAGACCTGATTAAAAACACACACAGCTTAGAAAAACGTGCCGATTTCAAAATTAACGGGGACGCAGTGATTTTGGGCCAAGCCATTGTATCCTCATCCAGCTGCCCATGTGAGACCCCCCAGGAGAGACACCCCGCCACACCATCTGACATCCAGAGCCCAGATCTTCCCCGCACAGTCATCCTAGATCTGTTATTTCTCTCTGCCGATGGCATTTCCCTCCCTCATGCTCACGCTGCCATTGATTTGCTTGGCTCAAGGAGAAAGGGAGATACCAAGATGAGTCCTCCCAACCCAGGCTTTGCATGCCCACTCTTATCTCCTGGGAGTTACTGGGGCTACTTAGTGGTACCTACTGGTTTTGGCTTCATCAGCTGAATGTGCTCTTGCCATCACCTGAGCAAATACTGTTGGAAATAAAATGATACCTGTCAGCCAGGGGAATACACAGGCTCCTGGGCAGCCCTAAACTTAGACTTGCCTAAACAGCAGAAATGCATTTTGAAAGACATTTTTCCAAAAAGAAAAGCAAGGCAGAGCAGGGACCAAGATCCTTCCTCAGGTACAAAGCCCAGCTTTCTTTTTGGAGAGGGCCTTTGGAGAAGGGTTAGGGTGGATGTCCTTCAAGAATGTGGATAAAAGGCAGATTTTCTCCTGGTGATGCTGTTTCTGTGCGTTGGTAGTGGCACACTAGGAGATGGGATGTGCCGATGCCCTGTGAGAGTTTTAATGTTCACACACTCTCAGTGGGCTCAGGGCTTTCCTCCACCCATCCAGTCTAGAGCGAACTTTAGAGAAAAAATGCCATAAATGGAAGGCTTTTAATTCTGAATTTATTTTTTTTAAATTAAGGATGGGCCCAGCCCTAGCCCTCAGATGTGAACACCCTGGGATTTGGAGCTGCCTGAAATCTGGCTCCGTGTTTTCTGTCTTTAAGCTCATGTTGGTGGGACAGCACTGCTTGTGGCATGACAGACTCCACCACGATCTCCCCAATTTTGGGCCATGTCCCAGGACCTCTCCCCGCATCTCCCAGCTTCAGACGCTGCTGTTGGCCGTGGATGAGCGGTGCCATGTCTCAGCCTGGCACTGCTGCTCCAGGGACATAAATACAGCCTATGACAGCGAGAGGAAGCAACAGGGAGTGTGCTATTGTGTTTATTTATAAACTGCATTGCTGCAGGATGATTTGTCGGGCCGAAGAGGAGGAAAAGTGAGGAAACCTGCCTGAATCGGAGGCAGATCCTAATGACACCGGGGAAGGAGCCTGCTCCCCGGCTTAGCTGCCCATTCATCCATTAAAACCCTGCTGATTTATTATCCCGCCTGACAAGCGAGCCCAGAAAGCAGGGGGAAGTTCAATTCAAGTTTACAAAACTCTTTTTGTCATAAAAGCCTGAACAAAGACATCAATCACTCCTTTAATTCACCCATGTCACTCTCGGAGAGGAAAACTGGCAGAACGCTCTGCTTCCTCCTCGCGCTGCTTGACGATGATTTCACCTAATTGGTTCAGTGTTAAGTAACCTAAAGGAATGCAAGGCGTAATTAGATTTAACGTTGTTTCCTCAAGATACCCACATGTCCTTCAGGTCATACATCTTACTAATGTGTTTATACATACAACGTCTCCATTAGCTACTTTTTTTTTGTTGTCGGGTGATTTTTCTCGGAGATAAGTGTTAGATTAAACAAAACAGAAAACACAGGCGGGCGACCGTGTTTTACGGGCGACTCGAGGTTGGTTTGGTTTAACAAATAACTGCCCCAAGATGACTCTAACAGGATCACGCTCGTGTTAAAACACACGATGGGCGACTAACGAGAGGAAGAGCCCGGCACGGAGGATGGGGAGGAGAGAAAAGCTTTTGATTAGAGAGGAATGTGGTTATTACAAGATCAGAGGGATGGAGGAGAAAAAGAGAGAGAGAAAGGCAAGGGATAAAAAAAATCAGGAAAATTTGAAGAGGTTGAGAAAGGAAGGAAACTGCTTTGGATTTTTTTTTTTGCCTCCCCCCTCCCTTTTGCAACTTTGACTGCTATTTGGGGGGCGAGGTGGGGGTAGGCTGTAACATACCTTCCTTTTTTTAGATCTTCCTTCTGCTTGTAAGGTCCTAGTGCACTGCTCCACGCATTCAGAGAAGCTCATGTTACTGTGGTCAGCACTGTAATCCAGGTCTGCTAGTCTGGCCAGGGAAAGGATATAGTTACAGGCTATTCTCAAGATGGCCAGTTTGGACAACTTTTGACCATAAGAATAGCAGGGAACCTAGAAAGGGTAACAAGGGAAAAAAAATAATTAAAAATTAGGCCAGATAAACAAAATATCTTGCTCGAAGCATGACAAAACAACTGTAGGTTATTTTCTTAGCAGTTTTTAACACAAATAGGAACTCTAGTGGCAAAAGGCCATATGGTCCCAACAGGTTTTTAAGAAGAACTCCCCCGCTGATCTCCATGGGGATGAAAGCAGCACGAAGCCTCTTGATTTCAGCGGGGCAGCTCTGCTTAAAACGTGGTGGCAGGATACGGCCTGGGATGTCTGCCTGCCATTCGGTTCGCTTTTCGGAGGCCCCATTATTCTCGGAAACCTGCAACCCCCCAATGCCACCCAGTTACTCATCTAGAGCAACTTACTCCCTGCAGGTAGCTCCAATGGCATCACATGTCCTGCAGAATAAAACAATAAGGGGGGGTATGAGCAAATATATCACAGCCTGGTGGTTATGCCCTCAAAGAGTATCGATCATGACTTCGAGCCCATGCAAAATCACAATGCTGTTGTAGGAACAGGACCTGAAGGCAGCAATTCATACCTGCTGAAACACCCCATCATGGTACCTCACCTCCCAACAGAGACCAAACCAGAGTCAGGTTCAGGGCCCTGGCCGTATCTTATGTAATTTATTTCTTTACCCTTGAAGGTTTCTAGTGTAATGTGAAACATTCAAACAATTCAAACTAAACAGCATGTGTCTAAATAACCGAACATTATGCGTTCCCTGCTGCAGAAGGTCTGATTGCTTTTTTCCAGCAAAACATCATATATACGCTCAATGTCAGGCAGGCAATTTCGACATGTCCAGCTTAACCAGCGATCTTCTAAGTTCAAGGCCTCTTTTGCTAGTTTGCAAAATTGCTAAAGGTCCTTCAGCCTTTAATGCACAAAGGTCTATTGCCTACAGGAAACTGGAGCGGGAAGTTTCTCTGAAATCCATCCTAGCCACTCAGGTTGTCTGACCACTTGGTAGTCTAAATTTTCATACTACATCACTCACTGGAATGCCTCACCGTCCCTCTACCATCTGCCTCCATTCCAGTCTCCATCCTCCTCACCCCTCTAGGATGTCACGCTTTGCTTAGGGTTGGAGATTTTTTAATGCTTCTTGCCATGCTCGTGCCTCAGCTTCTCTTTTCTCTACAGAGACCCAAAGCCAGGCTGACCTCTGGAGTGATGTCTCTGACATTACATAAGATAAGATGGACTCACCCCCTCCATGAACCCCACAGTGGCCATAGGAGGATGGCAGGGGAGGAGCAGAACAGCTCAGGCATATATATTTCCCCAGGTATTCTGCCAGGCTCCATGACCTCAGCTAGATGTGCCTTCCTCGTATGTAGCGACCCACGATAGATCTTTTTTTGTCCATGAATTTGGTCTAGTAAGCTGAACTCCTGTCAATTTTGAGCACCCACAACATCCTTTTGCAAAGTTTTCTCCCCAGTCTATGTAACACTTCCCTTCTTTTGCTTGTTTTGAACTTGGCTCCTGCTGTCTTCACTTAAGGTTTCCCAGCTTCTGTACTAAGAAGAGAGGACAATAGATTTCTATTCACTCCTCTGTGACACACATTTTTATTCCTCCATCATCTGTTCAGCCTCTTTTCCAGAAGAAAAAGATCAAACCTTAGCAGACAGTTGTGTGGGAGCCATCCCATATCTTTGATGACCCTTGCTGCTCTTCCCTGAATCTTTCCTAGTTCTTTTGGAGCTGAGAGGATCAAAACAAACACAATGCATTTGTTTGGTGGGTGCTCTACATATTTATCTAACAGATGCTTAAATTCTCTGTTTTTCCTTTTCTCATAACTCCTGATTTGATTTGTGACCACTACCAGGCACTGACTCGAGACTTCCATCGAACCATTTACAGAAATCTTGAGGACTCTCTTCTCTGACATAATGATCAGCTCAGAGCCTATCATTTTGTATGCGGAATCCGGTGTTTTCTCCCATATGCATCACTTTATCTACACGGTATTTATTTCACTGGCCATATTATTATCTAGTCACTCAGTTCATAAAGTGCCTCTCCAACTCTTATCTTTGCTAACTTTAGCAAATATCAGCACATTTTGCTAGAGTATTGCCAGCAAACTTCCAATTTCATGGCTTGCCCACCTTTCCAGGTCACTTACGAACACACTCAGAAGCACAACTCACACAGTCATAATGTTAGGTGGTGGGACCTTTGAGGTCTCCAACCCAACTCCCTGCTCAAAGCAAAGCTAAGCTCAGTCAGACCATGGTTTGTCTACTCGTGACATCCCTGCCCGCAGAGAATCAGCCCTTTTTCCTTACCAACTGTTTCCTGCCTGTCCACTGATCACTACCCCCCACTCCCGTCCAAGCTGCTCCGTTTCTTCAAACACTCTTAGGGAGGAGCTCTGCTGTAATACTTAGGAAAATCCAAACCAACTACCATCGGTTGGACCACCTTTACCCACAGGCATATGGATTTCAATGCTATTGACCCTATGGGCCATTTGGCTTGTATGATACAGCTGAGGTTCCCAACAGCACCCAGCCTCTCCAGAAACAACTCAACTCAAGCTCCAAAGTGCCTTTGTTTATACACAGTCTGCTGCTGATACCCCTGAGGAGGCAAGGAATTATAGACTTGTAGAATAGTTTGGTTTGGAAGGGACCTTTAAAGGTCATCTAGGCTGACCCACCCTGCAATGAGCAGGGACATCAGTGGAAATCTATTTATTCTCTGGGAACACCAAGTGTCGCTGCTGCATTGACCTCAGGTGGCAGCTGAACACAGTAGGAACTTTTCTGCTGGTAATACCAACCCAAAAGGGACAGAGCCACTTCCACCGCTCTCCTGCTGGAAACAGCACTAGGTGTCCCACGAGATTCAAGATAGACCTGGTAAGACTCTCCTTGCAAAGCTGACAGTCAAGGAAAAGGCAAAAAGTGCTGTCCTGATCGCTCCTGAGTGAGCCAAAGGGATAGCTGGAAATGGCTGGAGCCTGGTGGCATGAAGGGTCTCTTTTTGCCCGACAAAAGCCCTCTCTAAATCCTTGCCTTCACTTCTTTGCCTGCATTATGCACCCACCCACTGCACTTCCCTGAAGCTGTAATACCTGGCCTCCAGATGCAATAAGCTGAGAGTTATTTTTGAAGCAAGAGCTTCAGGCAGCAGAAACACCCAAGTTGCTTTTGACGTCGATGTAACAAGAACAGTGGAGAACCCAGATCAAACAGCAGCGTGCAAGACCAAAGCAAGAGGGAAACTAAAATGGAAGGATGCAGTGAAATGTGGGAATAATTTCAGAATTAGAGCAAGACGGAAGTTAAATTGAGTGGAAGGAAAATAGACCACGAAATCCTTGAGGCTGATGCACAGACGCTGTCCAGTTACAGCATAAGAAGGCAGGCTGATGTCTTTTTTCCTCATATGGTTTGCTCCCTTTCTTTTGTGTTTTGTTTTTATTAAAAAAATAAAAAGAAAAAGAAGAAACAAAATAAAACCCAAACTATTTTGTACGACATGTTTGCTACAAATTCCAAGAAAGACCTCGGTGCTAACACAGTTGACAAAACTCTCAGCTGGGATTACACAACACTTTTCCCACACGCTGCAGCAAAGTCCAAACTGGAACTGCCCTATACATCCCCTGGAAGATGTTCACCTTGAGCAGCTCAGATGCCTCAGTGACGGATGTGGGGCACCAACATTAGGAGATGAGTTTTTGCTATGGTAACAGTGTTAGAGCAACGATTTTGTAGGAACCTTCCCTGTCTTGGCTCAGCTCCTGCCATTTTAATATTTCCTTTTGAATTAAACATGGGAAATTGAGAGAGGAATGAGCCACTTAGTTCAGATGCAGACTCAAAGCTTCCCCACACACTGGGGTGGCAGCCGGGTGGGGAGGAGAAAGTGAACTTTGGTTTCCTCACTTCTTTAACATGAAGCCAGCAGGGAAGAGGGGACAGATTTGAAGGGTGTTGATGACACACTTGGATGCCAGGAATCTTCAAAATTCAACCCGAAACAGAGCGAGAAATCGGAAAAATGCCTTATGTGACCACACAGGTGTAACCCTCTCAGCTCCCACGGGGTCTGAGCTACACAGATTTTTGGCAGGCAGTGATGGGAGCAGACATCCATCACACTCCTGATGAACACCAAGCCTCTTCCTTCTGTCATCTTCTTTCTCCTCACGCCTGAGCTGAACAGACATCAGTGCTTTGCTGGGAGGGCTGCGAAGACAGGAGCTGAGCAGATCCGTTCAGAGCCAGGGGGAACCAGGGGAGAGCTCAAGTTCCTATGCAGTTAATGAAAATATTTCCCTTATCTGACCTCACTGATTACTGCCGAGCGGCAGCGCAGCTCACCATCTTGCCTGCAATATTTGCAATGATTAAAAGGAATTAGGAAGGAACTGCAACTGAAATTTCACACCGATCCGAAGGAATGCAGCTGTCTGTTAGAAAGGAAAGGATACTGCCACCATCCTTGGCTTCAGGAGATCAGCACGGCAGTGGGCTGGGATCAGCAGGGACCAGAGCTTCAGCCAGAGGATGTGTTGTTGGTTGTGTCTGCAAAGGGCTCTGCAGAGTCTCGTGGGTCTTATCACTGATCCACAGGCTGGCAGGGGCTGAAACAACGCAAGATGAATGCTCTTGAGACAGATTCCTGTGCAGAAGAGCCCTTCTTTGGCAAGAAGATAGGATGGGATGTGACCTGACAGGTCTTTTCCACCCTTGATGTCTGCGATTCAGAGGCAGCGCCCTTGGAAGACCGAAGATGCTCCCTTTGAGGTCTGTGGGAAGTGAGCTGCAGGCCTGACTGGAGCAGTGCTTGGCCCACAGCCAGCCTGCTTGAAGAAGGCAGGTCTTTGCTGAAGCTCCCCAAAGAGTCACTGTCACCCACCACAGACATGGTTATGGTGTTGGTTCTCATTCAGGGCACAAGAGAGGAGACTGCGGGATGAGGTTGGCGAACAACTAGAGGAAAAGATAGGAGAGAGTGTACAATAACGTCGTATGAGGGTACAGGGTATGTTCACCACGACGAGTCGGCAGGGGACAACCAGGAGCATCCCATGGACTTCAGAAGCGTTAAGCCAGATCACACCATTGAGTTTCTGGCCAGAGAGCTCTGTCCCTATTGATAAGATACCATTTCTACAAACACCCTCTGGACCTGTACAGATAACATCTGTAAAGCCACATCCACTCTCCTTTTACGTTTCATGAAAATGCTGGAAGAAAGAAAGGCATTGGGTGCTGGGAGGCCAGACCTCCGCGTTACTGTGCTAGAAACTGGACTTAGCAGCACAGACTTGCACAAATCCTCTCCACACGATCACACAGGGCAGAACTTGGTCCCCTGCATACAGCAGGGAAGACAGGGTGGCTCCAAGGCAGAGAAATGTCCATGTTTGCGATGCACAATAAGCTAAGTCCTCCTGACAGCTAGCCCCTCCATAACATGCCATAATAAACTGCTGAATTTACCTGCCTGCTAATTCATCTGGTTTATTTTTATGCTGGGAGTTAAAACACATCAGGCACCCCCGCTCCCCCCGGGAGAGCATTTGGCTGCCTCTTCCCTGCGTTTGAACACAGCGCAACTGCACTGTCTCATTGTTTGTGCTGCGCCTCCTGCCAAAAGTATTTCCAGAAGGTTCATATAAATGTCCAGTGCTTAACAGTTCTGGCTTTCGTACATTCCTCCTTCCACCCTGGGGTGAGTCAGATGTTTCCTGGGGTTAAGGCACCTCAGGGGAAAGGTGGCAGGTTGAGGCAGCAGGACTGCTCGTCTTCCTTGCTCATTGGTCCTGAGCACAGGAGAAACCTCTCTCTCTCACCATCCTGAGGCATCTCCAGGGCTGGCGTCTGCAGAGTTACTGGGAGGAGGAGAGAAGTTGTGGATGTCCCATCATGGGAAGTGTTCAAGGTCAGACTGGATGGGGCTTTGAACAACCTGATCTAGTGGGAGGTATCCCTACCCACAGTGGGGGGTTGGACTAGGTGGTCTTTAAGGGTCCCTTCCAAACCAAACGATTCTGTGATTCTATGAGTAATATCCTTAACAAGCTGAAGGCCTTGTCCAAAAGATCATCACCTGTTTTCAAGATGTGTTCTGTGGTGGAACATGTTTGGGAAGAGTTTGGAGCCAGCCTTTTTTCTTTCCACCCAGTTCCAGGGGGGAGGTGAACACATGTGGGTCCTCCTGCTTCTTGGGGGACCTGTTGGTTGATGGGCCAGTTGATGTCTTCAGATTCACCAGCAAGGGACTTAGCTTCCCTACCTTGCTCTTGACAGCTACATGCCCTGAGTCCTCCTCACATCCCAGGTGGGATGCTGGTGATTTATAGAGCTGCATGACAGAAAAGCTGGGACATCCTTTCACAGTCCTGCCAGATCCTTTCAGTGCAGCTGGGTTATCAGTGGACTGACCTGGCAATTGTAGTAACGATGGAAGTAGACAATTTCGATGGAGTGCCTGAAATTAGGACCCAGGAGAGCCACTAAGCAACTTGCAGCTACCAGACAGGCAGCTTTGCTGCCTACAAGACTAATCCCAAGTGCAACAGCAGAGCCTGTTGCATGGTACTCAAATGCCCCTCTTCCTGCCCATGGCACAGTGGCACCCAGCTTCCTCCAATGACTCTCCCCTACCACTGGTGCTCACTACATTGAACCGGACCTTTGGGGCAGCACGGTACAGGTTTGATCCCAGCAAGGTCAGATCCTGATTCGTGGATAAACAAGATGGTTTTCAAGGGAGTGCTTTTGGAGAAGAGCCCTGTAAAATCATAGACTGCTTTGGGTTGGAAGGGACCTCTAAAGGTCATCTAGGCTAACCCTCTGCTGCAGTGAGCAGGGACATCTTCAACTAGATCAGGTTGCTCAGAGCTCCGTCCAGTCTGACCTCGAATGTTTCCAGGGATGGGGCAACTTGCAGTGTTTCACCACCCTCATTGTAAAACATTTCTTCCTTATATCCAGCCTGAAGCTACCCTTTTTTAGTTTAAAATCCTTATTCCTTGTCCTATCAGGCCCTGCTTAAAAGATTGTCCATCTTTCTTATAAGCCCCCTTTAAGTACTGAAAGGCTGCAAGTAGGTGTCTCCAGAATCTTCTCCTCTCCTCCAGACTGGACAATCCCAGCTTTTTCAGCCTTTCCTCACAGGAGATGTGTTCCAGCCCTTCCATCACTTTTGTGGCCTCCTCTGGACCCACTCCAGCAGGTCCATGTCTTCCTTGTGCTGTGGACTCTGAGGCTGGACACAGAACTGCAGGGAAGGTCTCACCAGAGCAGACTAGAGGGGCAGAACCAGTTCCCTCAACCATCTATGGGCATCACAGTGTCAAAAGCTCCACAGAGCTCTATTCCAGCCAGCAGTGGGCAGCTATTTCATATCGTGGGTGTGGGAGGCTTTTGCTTCTCTGCCACTAGACTGCAGCAGTGGGGAAGGGGCAGCCCCGTGCTAGCAAAGCAATCGTGGCAGCTTGAAAGAAAGCATCATCCCTGTCTCGCCACAGGCAGCAAAGCATCCAGCCAGTGACCAAACCTATCTTAACAAAGCCAACAAGAACAAAAGCAGCATCGCTCAGCGGGAGCAGTAGTCCCGACCGAGGCGCCTTCGCCTCTCGGGTGGGTCCACGCTGTCAAATAACAGAGCTCCCGGTTCCCTCCCAGCTCCTGGCTCCCCCATCGCTCACATTGCAAAAACATGAGTTCACTCCTTGGAGCAAATGAATCGGCTTCCTCCAAACAAAACCTAGGTGTGGTGCTGGGTGAGTTCACCCTGGGGATCTCTTCCAAACAGCAGTCTGGTTAATGCTGCCCCAGGCTTGGCTCTGCTCCGTTTTGGACAGTCCTCCTGTGCTACTCTCCAGACATTTTGCCCTGAAAACCTCATGCAGATCCTCAGGGCACGCAACACACACCCGCAGTATCATGCTTGAAAAACATTACATTGCTGGGCAGCAGCAAAGCTCTTTCCTTGTTGCAGGCGCTTTCAACCACCTCCCAAAATAATAACTACATAGAAGACTACTCCGGTATCACAGGAGAAATCCCAGGACCATCAGGCACAGAAAATCTCTTCTAGAAGGAGCTACCCAAAAGAACTAGTTTTCCTTTCTTGGGTTACATTGCAGTAGCTATCTTCTCCATCTCTGAGGTCTGACGGGTCCAGGTCACCCAAGAAATAAGAGAACAAGCTCCACTGGAGCTAATAACATTACAACAGCCCCAGCCTGGCCTTGGTGATTCTTTAGTCACCAGCCACTGCTGGATACCATGGGGTTTTGCAGTCCCTTTATCACCGCTTAGACCCAGGAGCTGCCTTGAGCCCGTTGTCGGCTGCAAGGAGCGCAACCCTGCCGCAGCACACACGTAACTCTGCTTCCATCCCTGCATCCCTGCACGGGGAACAGGAGCAGACTGGGACCAGCATGGGATATATGACTTTGTGAACACACATGTCATGGATCGAAGGAGATGAAGGTCTGGAACAAAGACCCTTGGGGGAGGCTCTACTGCAAGGTACCATAAAGCGTCCAACCTCCTCACCATGGGGAACGCAGCCCAAAGAGGAATTTGAGAGCAGATTAAGGCAGGGAGCGGAGGCAGGATTCAAAGCCCGACGGAGAAAAGCAGACTCTTTCCTCCGATTTCAGCGGGAGCCGTAAGAAAACACAGAGGTTAACTCGGGGTGGCTGCAGCAGGCAGAGCAAATACCTCCTGACAGGAATGGGATTTGTAGCAGAGGATAAAACCAGTTAGACAGCAGCCAAGGGAGCAAACAAGCCCCATTCTTGGTGACACAGAGTCATTGTTTTCAGGATTTTTGTCCTTTTGTCTGGTTTCTCCCTTATTTTCTCTCCCCTTGTGTTGCTTCAGGCCAGTATTTTGTCATCTTCTTTAGCTGTTAAACCACAGTGCCGCCCTGCTCTGCCTCAGCCGGGCTCTAAATAACCATAAGTCACTCCAGACTGGCTGAAAACACCGAGAACCTTTGGTTAACACTGTGCTGTTCGATCACAACGTGCAGTGGTGGCACTGCACGCTGGGAGCAACGTGTGGAGGATGCTCTGGCTCTCCAACTCCCACCATGGAGCAGAGCCAAAGCTGCCCACCTGGCAGCTCAAGAGGCACTTCGTCTTCAGAAGCTGCGTTTTAAGGCATCTTAGGTTTTTCTGCTGGTGGGATGAATCACTGGGAATTGGGCTGGGAGACGTCAGCAGGTGACGGAGGAAAGTTCTCAGCCTCCCCACCAGGCAGTAAGGACACACCAGTGGCACTGGCGTTCTGCCTACAGAGGTGACAAACCACAGCCGTCTCCGGGATGACACACAGCGAGGGGGAGCATGTAACACTGCATCTCCAGCACAGCCCCAGCCTCCACTGGCTTGTGGCTAAGGCACTGCTCAAGCTGCAGGTTTTGCCTGCATTGACTGCCTGGCTTGTCCCTTCAAAGTCCCACAAACAGCTTGTCCCCTGTGCCGCCCCACGGCAACGCAACTCTCTCCCGTGTCCTTGAGGCTGCCACTCCTGATGTCCCACCGCGCTCCCGGCGGGAGTGAGCGGGGTCTTTTCTGTGCTGATTTAACAGCAAGCCACAGCAGCCACGTGCATGCCAGCAGCAAAAAGTGAAAGGATGCTAGTGGGGGGAAAAAACCTCCACTCCAGCAGCTAAAAAGCCCTATAAAACCCTAAAATATCTCCAGAACCCACATGAGTGCGGAGAGCAAGGCTGTCAGCTGCTAAGGCAGAGAGCGCCCTGGTAATGCAGTGGTGAAAAGATTTAGAAAAACGCCAATATACTTCAAGGGAAAATAAATGTCTGTGGACACATTTGCTCCCGGCGCCGACTCTTGCTCGCTGTGGCTCAATGCATTGCTTTCTTGAGGAGGAGCTGGACAGCAATGCTCCAGAGGGAAACCAGATGTGCAAGCCTAGGCAGGCTCCAGATCAGGAAGGCTGCTGTGGTTGTCTCCATCCATCACAGGAGAGTTTGCTGCCACCTTAGGGTCTGTCAGCACAGCCGAGAAGCTCCATTGCAACTTCTGAAAGTGCAATATACTGCCGGGAGCTGAATTTCATGGGTGTCCACTGCAGCCTAACGGTGGAGAGCACGGCCTCCTCCTGCCTGAGGTCTTCAGGAGCAAATCTAATGGCTAAGTCTATGCTGTAATAAATTTTAAGATGGTTCAGTTTCACACTTGGGATGTGCTGGAGTAAGAGGCTCTTGCTGCCAAAAGGAATTTAAGACAAAAAAACCCTGAGCCAGCATTGCCAGCAACTGTGGCCTGGCCTGGCTCTGAAGATGTGCAGTGGTGTTGTCACATCTTGTATCCTCTGAACAGTTGCACCGCTTCATGAACTGGAACATCCACCAGCACAAGAGCACTTCAGATGGAGGAGGACACGACCTCGGGCTCTTGTGAACTCAGTGCTGCATTTCTGTCTGCAACAGAGATGTTTGGGTTCATTGACCACCCACAACGGCAGGGAGAGAAAAGGGATGGAAGTGACAACCCATCATGTCACTTACTGAAGGTCCTGAAGCAGCTGGGACAGTGCAAGAACCTGCTGACGAGCATCATCTGGTCATTCAAGGGCTGAGGACCAGCGCTCCAGGTAAGAGCTGCCCAGCCCTCGGGACAAGAGCAGCACCAAGGAGGAACACCCAGCAGTCGAGGGAGAGCACAGTAGAGCAGAAGTATCTCCACCATCTTGAAATGTTTTAGAGCAGTTAAGTGTTTTCCAGGGGGAACTATGCTGTTAGCCTCAGGAGTCCACTGTCGGTGCAAGCATCTCTTGGACAAATGATGCTTGGGGGATTGCGAGGGGGAAATCTCTTTCAGACTGAGTAGCTGACGATCAGAAGTGCCCAGACAAGGGAAAAAGAACTGTGTCTCAGGAGCATCTACTTTTCAGTCCCACTTGGGCGTTACAGCCCTATAGTGAAGGCAGTAGCTCGATACACAAGAGAGGGACAGAGATCCTCATTCCTGGTGGCCATCACACCAAGGTGCAAGCCCAATGGCACCGAAATGTCTCTCTTAATAGCTGGCAGCTTCCTGAAGGCAGCAGCTGCCTGTCTACCTCCTGCCTCTGAGGGGGCCCTGGCCTCGGAGGTGAGCCAGGGACAGCAAAGTGCTCAGGGACACGGCTGGATTAGCCTCTCCTTGTGTGAAACAACTGTGGTCAGCTCTTCCTCCATCAAGATTAGGGGAAAAAAAAATAAAAAAAAAAAACAAAAAAAGAAACCACCACCCCTTCCTGCCATCTGGAGATCTAGCTGACACAAGCCGAAACATGTGTGCCATATGTACACAGCTGCGCAGCACAGGGACGCCGCTGTCAGCCCATCTGCCTGGCGTGCTGCGTGCCAGTCGCTCGCTCTCTGGTGGGCTGCTGAGGCAGGGAGGGTGTCCCGCAGAGACAGGCTTTCTCCTCCTCGTCCTCTTTGCCTGGCATGGATAGGCTCCCTACCGCTTGGCTGTGGTGGGCCTGATCCTGCAAGAATTAGAGTTTTATCTCATGCATGCCAGCGAGGATGGATTTCCCCAGCCCCAGGCATCCAAACAGGGTGGGGAAAGGGACTTGCATGGGTGCTGGGTACTGGTGGCTGAGAGGAGCTCCTGCTTCCAGCAGCTCTGCATCCAGCACCTGACCCCTTCCCAAAGGAGAGTGGGGCCGAGGCCGGCTCCGTGCAAGTGCAGCGCTCTCCTGCGCTCCTCGCCCGCCCGTCTGCAGGGAGGTATCGGTTTCAGTGCCTCAGAAAAAGCCTCCCAGCTGCTTAAGAGCCTGACAGATGATGACAAGGAGGGGACGGAGGACTAACGGAGGAACAAGAAGTAAACCGAGGTCTGCAGCTGCTGGCACACGGGAATTGTCTCCTGCACCGGCCCTTTGTGTGCTCAGGGATGTGAAAAGACGGCGCTTCCCTGAGGCAAGAGAAAGCCTCCCTAGTGCCTTCACCTCCACATACGCATCTCTCCATACTCCCGCTTCCCGGCCCCGCCGACCAAATCATGTCGGAAAGCCACGCGCTCTCTTCGGATCCAAACTGCTCCTCAAAAACCCCTCTGCCGGCACCGGTGTGAACGATTTGAGTGACAAGCCGGCGCTGCGTGTATGTGCAATGAAGCTGACTGTCACCTGATGTCACGTACGGCACCAAGCACGCTGTTGGCAGCCCAACAAGAAATGAATCCAAATGTCATCCAATGATGGTCAGGACAGCCAGCCCATCCCTCAGCAAATTGCTAAGAAAACCTTGCAGCAAACATTTCCCGGAGGATGATTTCTTTCTCTTTGCAGAGTGAATACAGCTCTGCCAGTATGTTCTCATTCTGACCCTAGAGACCAGCTTTCATGGGAAGAGAGGACAGCAACTTGTTCTCCAGGCAATTTGGGCTCCCAGCTGAGTCCAAGGCTGAAATGATTTATGGAGACAGGGGCAAGGCCAGGAATCTGAGGCTTTTCAAGAGTTGCCCATTTCCCAAAAGAGTGCGGCTTTAATTTGTTGCTTGTCTGACTTCTGCTTGAGGCTCAGCCTAGAACAAGATTGCCAGTGATTTGGGAAATCAGTGCTACTTCCCCTTGCGGTTTTGGTGGTGTAGATGTCTGTCCACGGAGAATTAGACTGACACTTTCAAGCACGTTACGCACAGTCACCAAACAACCGAGATATGGAAGCAGCTTACAAAAGCAAAATATAACAAATCTGGAGTTTACATCTACAAGGGGCGGCCTCTCAGCACCAGAGGGACAGCATTCAGCAGACACTGGATTACTGTGATTGTAACGGAAGCTGTCAGGTCCCACAACTGCGCAGTGATAAAAAAACCGCTCTAGTTCAGATACTCTTCAGCAACTCTCTCCTGACATACAGCCCCAGACTCAGCCTGAGCTTCCAATCGAGGTCAAGGCTCGAAGCTTGTTTGCAGAAGGAGAAGGCAAGGAAGGATTAACTCTTGAGGTGTAGCTACCCAACATACAGCGGTTGTTTAGAAGGGCTGCAGGTATCACGCAGGAGATGGGAACAAGCAGAGCTATTCTAAGCAGGAGGCAGGACTGAGTCCTAAAGCGAGCACGCTTGAGGAATGGCTTGGATAAGTAATGTCTGAAAGATGGTGGCCAAAAGCCTGTGTGGTGTCTGAGCCCCCCTGCAGGCAGAGTGTGCTGCTCCCGCCGGGCTGGAGTGACCATCCTGGGAGAGGCAATGCTCAGCATCTCTCACGATCACTCACCTGCAGCTCAAAGGCCTCCAAGCCCTGTGCATTTCCTCTTTCCTACACACCTGGAATAGTCCTGTCAGCATTTACTGGAAAGTCAGAAAAGCCTGGACAGCTGGGCTTGCACAGCGTAACAGCACACCTTTGTCTATCAGGAGCTGTTACAGGGTGCTTACAGACAAGAAGAAGTGTAGGGTCAAGTACAGCGGCCAGAGCACTGATTTATCCTTGTGGAGAAGATACAAGAATCTTGTGGCTTCTTCAGATCTCTCCTCACCTTCCACATGTTGGGGAAGTGATGGAGGAATTTTGTTCAAAACTCCATTTACCTTTCAGAAGCTCTACCCCGCCAGTGAGAACACATCTATTATCCTTCCCAGATGACCATGAGGATTTTCAAAATCTCTCAACAAGAAAGCCCATCACCATACACATTTCGAGGACACGCTACAGTAAAAATCATGGGAAACTAACTGGCAGCAGATCACGTCTTAACTCTATCCAGGCTATCCCTGGCAGCCATAGGGCACACAGGAAGTTTCAGAGGTGGCTCAGGGAACCTTAAGAGCCCTGAGGGGTCAGGCACCCTACTCAAAAGTCAACAGGAGCATGTTTCTGCCCAAATTCCCAGTGATCCCTTTGGGGCAGTCCACCCAGCAGGGGAGCTAGCAAGTACACGTGCTCTTGGTAAAGGTGCATCACCCCAGCTCGCAGCTTGGCCAAGTGCCTCTCTCCACCCTCTGCTTTCACTCTGAGAGCTTTCTCGGTTTTGTTTCATTCCCCGCCCCACGCATACTCCATATCATTAGGAAAAAAAAAATCCAAAAGTTTCTAACTGCAAGCAAATTAAAAGCTCTTATTTATTTATCTTGAGTGTTAGCATAGTTCTAGGGTTGGTACTTCCAGGCATTTTGAACCGA